>NC_041389.1:106828930-106831725 GCF_002162155.2 Triticum dicoccoides | reverse complement strand
TCATAAGTATTTTGTTTCCTAAAAGTTCATAAACAGTTTTGAAAGCATGAAAACGTTTATATACTGCATGCATGTTTTATTAAAAAGGTGAATATTAAAATTATACGAATTTACATATTTCAATAAATGTTTATATAATTTGGAAAACATTAATGTATGTAGTTTTTAAATGGTTAAATATTTTATTAAAAATGTCGCAGGTGACCTCAGGTATGATCTTCATATTTATTAGTATTTCTTGTTCCTGGGACAACTTACTGTTATTTATTGTTTTCAATATATTCAACATTTCTGAAACTACATTAATTTTTTAAATTTTCTATGAACTTTTATAAATATTTTACATTGGTTAAATGTATTTAAATAAATATCTGTATAATTTTAAATTAACATTTTTAATAAAATATTAATGCAATATATAGATTTTTCATGCTTTTGGAAAATGCTTATGTACTTTTAGGAAAAATATTTATGCTTCATGAAAAATCATGTGCACATTTATAAGGAAAATATTATATTTTCTAAAGAATAGAAATGTGGCTTCAATATAAAAGAACCATTAGCCTATGTATAAGAAACAATCTTTGTCGGGTGTTGGTTTGCACTATCAGGATAGGAGGTCGCTGGTTTGACTGTTGGATTTTTTTCATTCAAAGTTTAGAGTTTTAATTTATGTTGTTAGGCCAAACTGGTATAGAAAATATTTATTATCATAGAGAACTAAATGTCGTCAGGCCTGGTGGTTAATCGCCAATTTGTAAAATATGTAGCTCCTTGGTTCGAACCACTAAGGTGCACCTTTTTCATTTGTGTTCAAAAAGAATTAATTTACACTCTTAGTACTGATCACAAATGAACAGGAAACTTGATCGGTTGATTTGGTAAGGCTTGCAGGACCTGCGGGTTTGAGGTTCGAAACCTAGTGGGTACAATTTTCCTATCAGTGCTATTTTTGACAGGTGGGCCACCTAGTGTTTTTTTTTTTGCGAAAAAAAAACTGAAGTTTTTTCTGAAAAAAAGAGCAGGCCACATGCCTTGTCCCCATCGTCTGACAGCGGGCCTCATGCCAAGCTAAGACGCCTCGTCAGCGTCATGGATGTACAAAAACGAGTTTTGCACCGTATTTACACCGCAAAGCCAAGTTTTTGCATCGCTTTAATGTACACCACAACTTGTAGCACTAAACTGACCATTCATGCCAAGTTCTAGCACTAGTGATGTAATTGACTCAATTGTAAAATCAATCATATACTACAAGGTCGATCTTCGAATGAACAATTCATCCAGTTATTACCACGTGACATACATGGTAAGCAATTCACACTATTGAGGAAAAAACAAGCTATTGCCGGAAAAACGCACTCCCCTTAGGAGCATGCGTGCAATCCATGAAGAAATAGGTTTCCTTTCTCGTAAGTCGTCATTGCCGCCTTCCTCTCACTTTTGTCGGTGTTTTGTGTGTCTCCTCTCAAGAACCTTCCAAAAACCATTTGGCGGATCCTCGGGCATCTCTTTTCACTCACCTCAGTCGTACTTTGGACAGTAGTTGTTTTGGTAGCTTGTGTGATCCACTAAGTAGGTAAAGGCATGGCCAATGCACTGCCCCACAGAGCCACGTAGAATCAGACTGCAGTGTGTATGTTCAGTATAGCTTCAAGCATATCGGTGTTGCTTGTAGAGGAGGTCGATGCTCTAGGCAAAAAGAAAGACCAGGTAGTGGAGGGGGGGGGGATTAGGCGTGCAGGGTAGGAAAAAGTGTAGCGGGACTACCTCATGTACAATAGTTTTGTGTATGGCTTGGGTACGACAAGAGAGAGACTTGATTGTATCCCATGTGGCATATGATGTAAGATAAGTCCCATTATAACAATATCATACTAGGAAAAAAGTAGAGTAGAGTCAGTGGCAGGCTGAACCACTGCTTCCTCTGGTGGTGCATGGTTTGAACTGTGGTTTTAGTGCTTCAGATTGATGAGGCTAGCGCTTGGTGTGGCCTCCATAGTTCAAGACAGTGTTAGCCGACGCAATGGCAGATCAAGACAGACCCTGGTGATTCATGCAATGATCGGGCCTAGCGATAATAATGTGTGTGAGGGCTTAGATGACGATGTGTTTCGCCCAGGCATCAAAAGGGTTCCTTTTCAAAGGCATCGATACACGGGCGCTAAACACATGTTCTCCTAATGAAAAATCCAAGACTCGGCCTCATTGCTCAAACTGCGCGAGGACAAAGAGAGCCATACACTACTGGAATCTGGCATTTTGCCGTCTGGCTCCTCTTTGCCGTCGGCCAGCTGACGGCAAAGAGGCTCTTTGCCGTCCACTTCCACAAAGCTGACGGCAAAGAACGAGCTGATGACAAAAAGGATATTTGTCGTCAGCTGCTTCTTGGCCGTCAGCCCGCTCACGGCAAAGAGCTAGAAAGCAGACGACAAAGAGCCAGGTGGCCCCACAGGGCACGGCGTGGCTAGGTCAGCCTATTTGCCGTCAGCCTAATCTTTGTCGTCTGCCTGCCGGACCTTTGCCGTCCGCTGGCGGACGGTAAAGAAAGGGCCCAGCTAACGGACGTCTCCCCTTCTTCTATGCGCGCCCTTTGCAGTCCGCTAGCGGACGGCAAAGAACGTGTCCCCACTAATTAGTAACGGCCGCCCCCTCTCTGTCTCTCCGGTCCCACCCCACTGCTCTCTCCCCTCTCTCTCACCGCTCTCTCCACCCCGCGCCCCCACTCACTCGCGCCCACACCGCCGCCGTCGAGCACCGTCGCCGCCCGGACGCTGCCGCCGCCCCACCCCGCC
>NC_041389.1:106819912-106828210 GCF_002162155.2 Triticum dicoccoides | reverse complement strand
GGCGGCGCCCCGCCCCCGCCGCCTCGGCGCCCGCCTCCTCCTCCACCACCGCCGAGCCGCCCAAGGCTTGCCGCCCCGGCGGCGCCCCGGCCCCGCCGCCCAAGGTGATTTTTTTACTATTTTTTGTGTTTAGGTTTAGGTTTTAGTGGTAGATAGTTAGAAGAAGAGGTTTTTGTGTTTAGGTTTAGGTTTTAGTGGTAGATAGTTAGGTTACTGCCAGATTTAGGTTTAGATAGTTAGAAGAAGAAAATAATTGAAAAAAGAAATATAAGTAGAAGAAGAGGAAAAAGGGGAAAAGGAAGAGGGTTGCCGAGGGGATAGATGGTGGAGCCAGTGGGTCCCATCGGTCCCGACGCCCATGCCGAGAACCCCCGGTCCGAGTGCTGACCCGTCGACCGTGTGTCGATTGTTCTCGGCGTCAATGGCGGTCGAACACCATTGCGAATTAGGGGGTTCCTCGGTGTCGATGGTACCCTAAATAGTAAGTATCGTTAGTGCGAGGTAGATGTGGCTGTCGATGTCGAATACTACATCCACGTCCCACAAGTG
Source organism: Triticum dicoccoides (assembly GCF_002162155.2). NCBI lineage: Eukaryota > Viridiplantae > Streptophyta > Magnoliopsida > Poales > Poaceae > Triticum > Triticum dicoccoides. The sequence continues at coordinate 106,827,661 of NC_041389.1, read as the reverse complement.
ACACAGGGGTCCTGCGTCCAACAGCAACAATTCTCGGTGTCGATGGCGGTCGAACACCATTGCAAATTTGTCTGGCAGCCTCAGAGATGACAATTGAAAGCTAAGTGTTGAAACTTGAAACACCCAAAGTAACTCAAGTCGGTTTGTTTGTTTGAAAAATTCAAAACTTGGCTTTAATCCTCATCGCAGAGGCTGCCAGACAAATTCGCCAAGGTGTTCGACCGTCATCGGCCACCAGAACTATTGTTGCGGGACGCCGGGCGCCGGCTTCACTTGTGGGATGTGGATCTAGTGTTCAACACCGACCGCCTCATGTACCTTGCACCGATGGTAGTTGCTATTTAGTTTACCCGGGGACAAGCGGGTTAGAGGGTTCCTCGGTGTCGATGGTACCGTAAATAGCAAGTATCGTCAATGCGAGGTACATGTGGTCGTCGATGTCGAATACTTGCTATGTTACTCATCTTTCAATTTAAATATGCAGTTATTTCATCGTTGCGAGGGTCTAGTGTTCGACGAGCTCCGCCCCTGCGTTCGTTGGTGAGCACAAATGTCATCTCCTCCTCCCCCCTTCATTTGCTCTGTTCCGGTCTTTGTGCCGATGAAACTTGCTAGCTATAGGTGTCAATCATCAGTATGCGTAACCACTACCCGTCTCCCATTCGAAAGGGTTACATCTATAAATATGCATGCATTTGCATATTTATAATCGTGATTCTTTCGAATTGTCCAACGTTATCCATGGACAACCCGAGTATGTGTAGATTGGGTTCGTTTTCCCATATGCTCAGCTCCGGATCTGATGCAGAATTTCGTCAGTGCCTCCCTATTGTTCTCCGGGTACACATCCTCTCTGCTTATTGCCGAGACGTGTATCAGGAGAACATCGGGGAGGTGCTGCCGAAATTTTGCGTCGGATCTGGAGTAGAGCATGGGAAAACGAACCCGATCTACACATACTCGGGTGAGATTAGGACCTATCCTTACCTATTAGCGTGTAGATTGCATGGACGTAATAAAACTAACAAACTCCATTAGCTGATGGATATGGATTGCTTAATTATGTATATATTTCTTGTGTGTCCAGTAGGAAGTCAATATGAGTGATCGTGCGTGGATGTACACCGGTTACACTAGTCAGTATGTTTGGACCGAGGAATGGTTAACAAAAACTAAGGGGTTTGTTAGAGCCGCATTTGCAAATAGACAGAAATTTAGCTGGTAGCCCTGTGTCCGGTGCGACAACTATAATCAGAGGGGCGAGCTTCAAATGAGTAAACACCTGCAGAAGTTTGGTTTTACGCCTGGTTACACGGTCTGGACATTACATGGTGAGTCTACCCAACGTGCCAGAGCCGAGGTGGTTCGTTGTCGCACCGACGAGCATGGTACCTGGACCACAGACATGGTGCAAGACTTTGACGATGCTCGGGACTCAGACAAGGAGATGGAGGAATCTGCAAAGGCCTTCACTGAAATGTTGGAGTTCTCAAAACGTCCTCTCCACGAGCACACTGAGCTTTGTCAGCTGGATGCCATCTCACAAATAATGACTTTGAAGGCTCAATTTAACTTGGGCAGAGAATGCTATGACGCGATGGTGACAGTTTTCGGACGATTTCTACCCAAAGGCCATGTGCTACCTCCAAACCTGTACCAGTCAGACAAAATCCTCTGTGCTCTTAAGATGCCCTATGATAAGATACATGCCTGTGAGAAAGGATGTGTCTTATTTAAGCTTCAGTATGAGGACTTGAACTATTGTCCCATTTGCAATTCTTCCAGGTATGTTGTGGTAGACAATGGTATGGGTGAGAAGACGCAGACTAAAATACCCATTAATATTCTTCAGTATATGCCAATCGTACCAAGACTTCAACGTCTTTTCATGGTCGAAGAGACGGCCAGACAGATGACATGGCACAAAACGGGCAAAAGAACCAAACTAGATGCAGATGGGAATGTGATGATGATGCACACATCGGATGGTGAAGCGTGGAAGCGCTTCGATGCATTACATAAGGAAAAAACGGCAGATCCAAGGCAGCCTCAAGTCGCCGTCAGCACAGATGGGTTCAATGTGTTTGGTCAGATGGCAGCCCCATACAGCTGTTGGCCCGTGTTTGTCATTCCACTCAATCTCCCCCCCCGGGTAGATTATGCAAAGAAAGAACATTTTCTTGATGTTGATAATTCCAGGGCCCAACTATCCGGGGAAGAATATGAATGTGTACATGCAGCCGCTTAAGGACGAATTGCAAGAAGCTTGGGATAATGCGTTCAAGACATACGATGCCTTTAGCAAACAGAACTTCATAATGCGTGCCTGGTACATGTGCTCGACACATGACTTGCCGGCGTATGCGCTATTCGTTGGCTGGTATGTGCATGGAAGGTTCCCGTGCCCCACATGCAAGGGAGCTCTTGAGTTTCGTTGGCTGATGACGGGGCGCAAGTATAGTTGCTTCGACTTGCATAGACAGTTTCTAGATCCTCGCCATAAGTTCAGGAAAGACAAGAAGAACTTCATGAAAGGTAGAGTTGTCAAACACTCTGCACCACCTGCGTTGTCAGGCCAACAGACCCTAGATCAGATAAACGCTCTCGAGCCAGATCCAGAGCATCCAGGGTATTTCAAGGGGTATAATAAGGAACACGCATGGACTCACAAGACATGCTTCTGGGATCTGCCTTACTTCAAAGACCTCCTTTGCCCACACAACATCAACGTGATGCACACTGAAAAGAATATCGCCGAAGCCATTTTTGGTACATTGTTCGGCATAGAGGGAAAATCAAAGGATAATACTAAGGCTAGAGACGATCTAGAGGAGCTCTATGATAGACCGTTACAAAACATGCAAGAACCGAAAGGAAAGCAGAACTGGAAGAAGCCAAAGGCATGGTTCAATCTTGGAAGGCTAGCTATGAAGAAAATTCTTTTGTGGGTGAAAATGCAGTTGATGTTCCCCGATGGGTATGCAACAAATCTAAAGAGGGGAGCGAGTCTTGATAAATTGAAAATATTTGGTCTTGAAAGTCATGATTGGAACATATGGATAGAGCGGATAATGCCAGTGATGTTGCGTGGCTTCATCCCTGAGGATGAATGGCTAGTACTGGCAGAGCTGAGCTATTTCTTCCGTGTTATTTGTGCAAAAGAACTATCGCCTGGCCTCCTAGAAGAAATGGAACAGTTGGCACCGGAGTTGATCTGCAAGTTAGAGATGATCTTTTCGCCAAGCTTCTTTAATCCAATGCAACACTTGATTTTGCATCTCCCGACCGAGGCACGATTGGGGGGGCCAGTGCAAAATCGTTGGTGCTACTCAACTGAGAGGATGCAGAAGACGCTTCGAGCAAAATGTAAAAATAAACGTAGAATAGAAGCATCGATGGTCGAGGCATTCATCACTGAGGAGGCGTCAAACTTCGTGACAGCACACTACGAAGCTAAAAAACGTCATTTGCATAATCCGAAGCATCGGTACAATGCCGACGAGCCTACAAAGGGTCAATCCAACCTCAGCATATTCAAAGGGAATCTCGCACCATCCAGTGCTTGGAAACCAGTATCGTTGGATGTTGAAGAATGGCGGACCATTTCGTTGTATCTCTTTAACAACCTAATAGAAGTGCGGCCGTACATCGAGTAAGATCTCGTTACATTGTTTTGCAACTTCTAATTTCTTTGAACTTACCTTATTCCTGGATATTTGATGCAGTCGATACGTCGCCATATTCTCGTTTGGAGCGGTGATCCAAAAGGATCCGTCGAAGAGTATGAGCTTCTGGCAATGCAAGGAGGCGAATATCCCGGTTTCATCTATTGGTTCAAAAAAATGGTAATTTCCATTAGACCCTTTCATTTCTTTGGCTAATTTGCGACTAATGCAACAATACTTTCTTATTAAACTTGTAGGCTAATTCAGAGATTATGGATGCCGAATTGAGACAAGTAGCTAATGGTTTTGACTATAAGGTTCATTCATTTGACAATTACGACATCAACGGGTATCGCTTTCGTACCTATGGCAAAGAGCTATCTATGGCCGACCGAAAGTCTACAAATTGTTGTGTCTCTGCTATTAGCGAAGGAGGTGTCGAGTATTATGGAAGATTTGAAGCAATTTATGAACTTCAATTCTATGGTGATAACCCACCAAACATCGTACTCTTCAGATGTTATTGGTTCCAGCCCAGGGAGACTAGAAGGACTCATGAACATATAGGGCTAGTCGAAATCAAACAAAGCACCCATTTGGATGCTCCCGATGTCTATATTATGGCTCAACAGGCAACCCAAGTTTTCTATCTACCATGGGCCTGTCAAAGTGATCCAAATCTCAGTGGTTGGGATGTCATTTATGAAGTGCCACCACATGTTAGACCACCTCCCCGCAATGAAGAGGATTATGAACATCACATTAACCAAGACACATATGACGAAGGAGAATTCTTCCAAGAAACACGTCTTGCCAAAAAACGTTTCAAGAAACGCTCTACTCCACCCCAGAACATTGAAGTAGACAACGATAGTGAATCCGACCCTGAGCCGGAACAAGAAGAGCCGGAAGAAGAATAAGTTACTGCTGCAGATGACCTGTCAATGCTTGAACGATTACGTAAATGTGGCCTTCCACATGATGATGCATTTATTAATGATGATGATGAGCATGTCATTACCGATAGTGATGATGATGTTGCATTTATTAATGATGATGATGAGCACGTCATTACCGATAGTGATTCTTAGGTATTCTAATTTTTATGTTGTACTTTGTATGATTTATATAGTTGATATGTATAATTTTCTTACTTTGTATGATTGTTTCTTATACATAGTGCCATGGTCTTGATTTTCGTCCCCGTCGGCCCTCGCACGCTTTATGATTCAGATGTGGTAAATTCTTTTTCATAACTATTTGTTGCATTTCACATTTATGACAATTATGGCCATCAAGTTGACATAGAGATATTTTAATCTAGGAGGTATGTGAACCGGAATTTGAAACTGACCCTCTTGTTGAGAAGTTAAATTTAGTAGAAAAAGGAAATGAGTATTTGAAAGAAAAAATTAAAAGAATTGAAGAAGAGAAGATGACATTGGAGTTGTATGTTGCCGATGTCATCGATGATCACAAGATGAAGATGAATGCAATGCGCTTGAAGATGGATGCAATGCGCCTGAAGCTTAAGAAGATTAGAAAATATGCCATTGATAATGAGGCTTGGTATCATTATGCCATTGGATCAATTATTACCTTAGTTGCGATCTTCATCATATTTGTTGTGATGAGGGTAAGTTTTCTCTAATGTTTTGCTTTACAAATGGATACTTAGCTTATTTTCCTCCTAAATGTCATAATTACCTAAGTTAGATAAAAAAATGAGCTATACTTAGCTTATTCAGTTCATTTATGACATACTTAGCATACTTAGGTCAAAAATGGCATGATAATCTTTGTTACCTCCAAAATGATATAGACTTAGCTTATTTTCCTCGAAAATGACATAATAACCTTACTAAGCTCCAAAATGACCTATTTACCTAGCTTAGCTCTAAAATGACCTACACTTAGCATTTTTACCTAGCTTAGCAATAAAATGACATTTTTACTTACCTTAGTTAGTAGAAGAAGAAGATAAAGAAGAGGAGAGGAGAAAAAGAAAGAGAAGAAAAAAGCTTCTTCTTCTTTTTCTTCTTTTTCTTCTTCTTCTTCTTCTTCTTCTTCTTCTTCTTCTTCTTCTAGCTAGTGTTCTTCTTCTTCTTCTTCTTCTTCTTCTTCTTCTTCTTCTTCTTCTTCTTCTTACTTTCTTCTTCTAACTTTCTTCTTTCCCTATTTGCAGATTTTCTTTAGATGAGGAAGCTTGCGTCGATGGAGTCTACTCTTCTCTTTATGCTTCCTTTTTGTTTTGATTTTGTAGGATGAACAATGTGAAACTTTCTACCTATGTATGCATGTATGGATGGAACCATTGTATGCTTGTTATTGGATATGTTGGCTAGCTATATATGTTGCATATGGACTTTTGATTTGCTATGTATATGTGTTGGATGATCATATCCATATGGCAGGGATATGATTTGGTATGTATATGTGTTGGTATGCTTGTCGAAAGTATTTTCATGTGTGTGTGTGTGTGTGTAATTGTATATATATATATATATATATATATATATAAATGTGTGTGTGTGTGTGTGAAATTCTATGAAATTGAATGAATTTAAGAAAAAACAGAAAAAACAAGGGCTATACAGGATCTTTGCCGCCTGCTAGCAGACGACAAAGCTCTTTGCCATCCGCTAGCAGACGGCAAAGAGGACACGTGGCAGTCACCTGTGCAAACTGGCAACACTGGATGCCTATTTGTTCATTTTGCCGTTTGCAAGCGGACGGCAAAGTGACCAAATAGGCCTGGCAAACAGGGCCATCTATACCGTCTGCTGGCCGATGGCATAGCTAGCCACGTGGCAGCATCCCAGTGCTGCCCTAGCTAAGCTCTTTGCCTCTTTGCCGTCGGCTGGCGGATGGCAAAGAACGCCATTAACCCCTAACGGCTCTCACCTCACACCGCTGCCGTCCATCGTCGTTGTCGTCTGCTGGCCTCGGATGGCTGACGGCACAATCCTTTGCCATCCGTTTCTACGAAGCGGACAACAAAGAAGGTCTTTGCTGGCACGTGGTCAGCCGGATGGTTTGCCGTCCGCTGGCTGACGGCAAAGACTTTTGATGTCCATGATCCATGCCTTTGCCGTCTGCCATGATGGACGGCAAAGAAGCTGATTCCAGTAGTGATATCACTCAATGGAGGCATCACGCTGATAACTAGAATCATTTGCACCTCATTGTTGCATGATAGTTGTTAGTGCATATGACGATCTTTTTATAGTCTCCGACAAATGATCTACAAGGAACTAAGTTTAGCATGTATCGTGTTTGGCAACTGCATGGCATGCCTTTTTATTTGTTGAGACTACCGAATTAACATGGTTGTATGTTTTCTAGTTGGTGTTGAAGCTAGGAGGATAGGTAAGCGGTTTTAGAAAGCAGTGATAATTTAGTGTCAAGTGTGATTCACTAAGTCAATAATGCTTTTGTGTCCTCTAAAACTTATTTGCAAACAGGGTGAGGCATGTGTTGATTTTGTTAATTATCCTAGTCTTAACTATCTCTAACTCACTTTTGGTATTTTTTGGAAACAAGCGCAAAAGCTTTCTGGCATTTCATTGATCGAGAAGACAATTCAATATGTACAAACAACATATGTGGGCTGGATACCGAAAGGAACTACTCTTGCAGCATGATGCATCTCAAATGTTTAGCCCCGATGGTCAACCAATACTCGGCTTTTTGTTTAATCATGGCGATGATGATAGACAGTAATGAAGAATGGTTTTGCAAAACCCATGCATTCCTTTTGTTGCAAATCGACCAAGACACCAACCTGACTAAAGATGACATGGCTTGCTCACCATTGGGATGAATCACTGAAAACCACCATTCAAAGATCAATCCGAAGTTAGCCCAAGAATTAATGCCCATGTTCGTCAAACCTAGCCAATCTAAGATCATGGTCCAAATGCCATCGGTGAGGTGGCATTTGAAGCGAATGTGAGCGACGGTCTCCAGTTCCTCCTACAAAGCAAACAAAGATCACAACAGACCAACCTCTCTTTTGGAGGCGCCTCGCGGTCCAAACTCTATCTTCACATATATGCCACATAAAGAATTTATGTTGTGTGTG
>NC_041389.1:106761740-106819711 GCF_002162155.2 Triticum dicoccoides | reverse complement strand
GGTGGAGCGGCGGGGCAATTGTTCCAAATGATCAGCCGCATAGTCGCGACAATAATGCCTTCAAATTGAGCATGATAGGTTGAGTAGGTGCCATCTGAAGTGAGATTTTAAAAAATGGACATGGTTATGTATCAAGGTCCACAATGTGAACAATTGGGTCACCTTAATTCCCGCCGATGTGTTTATGTTTCTTATCCATGCACCGTCCGTTGGAGACTTCTTGACATTACCATTGGTGGCCTTGAAAATAGCAGAAGTGATCGGACGACATCCTTCGTCTTGCACCCCCAAGCCACGGAACATGCTATATTTTTGCCATTTGACCATCACCAATGATCATCGATACCAAGGTGTATATAATATGTGCATGTGTGTGTGTTTTATATTATAAAAGGTACTTCCTCTCTATCTAAAGGTAAGACATTTTTCCAGTTCAAGAGGAGTAACTTATTCTCTCCTATATTTGAATGCATAAGGCTCTCGTTTCGCTTCGTCATTGCACGGTGGGGCCAGTGCACAGTGGTTTTGAGTTCTTGAAGCGCTCTTCCCCAGGGATCGAGGGGTATGCTGTTGGCAGGATGACCAAGAGTCGCCGCGGCAAGCTCTACATCGACGACGCTGGCTGGGGCCCCAAGGTCGAATTGATTGAGTACGGGTACCGGGTCCCCTTCGGCGGAATCCACGTCTTCATCGGCAAGGTCAACGGGTCAGAAGCTAAGCCGGACCTCAACACCGACATCATCAAGCCAGCTCGGTGCATGCAACCCGCCCGGGTCCAAGCCGGGTGGAGGTATGCTTTCGTGGGCTTCATGCAAGGGATGGAACTTGCGGAGAATTCTGCCTCTAGGGGAGAGACTCTCATCTACTCAGGTGATGAGTCCTCGACTGGAGAGACAGAGTCAATCTATCAACTTCAAGACGGCGGACTTGGGGGCTATTCCGAGGACCACAGTATATCAGACCCATATGAGCTGGCATACAGGACTGCTACCTTCATGGAGCACAGGGCCGACTCTCAATTCTTCAATAGCGGCTGCAACAATCTCTGACCCAGCTGCCGCAAGGGTTGAGGGTTCCGATTCAGCAAGGCCTCCGACTCAGGTACTGTTGGATCTCATGGGAACCTTAACAACTTTCTTGGTAACAAAGGTTACAACGGAAAATCAGGTAGAGCGCAACACAGAGATTGCAAAGATTCGTGAGGAGATAACCAAGGCCCAAGACGGCATTGTAGCTGAGAACGTCCAGACAACTATGTTGAAGGCTCAAATTGACGCAGAGGCAGAGCGTGTGAGGGCAGAGGCTTGGCGCTTAAATCTGGACCAAAACGCATCCAATGTAGTGTTCCAGAGAAGGCATCGGAGTCGCCTACCGTTGACGTATGACCCAAGGCGCTTGTTTGGCACTCCCGAAGCAGGACCAAGTACTCCAGATGCCCGGGTGAATCCCCAGTTCAACCCGGATTTGTCGGGAAATTGGGTGGCGGCTCAACCCCATTAGACTGAGCCGATACAAAGGGAAGAGTCAGCGCCTAACCCGCCCCCTAATCAGACACTGCCACAACGTTTCCCGACATCGCTTGGGCACTTCTCTAACCAAGTAGATAACATGGTAGCGGCGGCGACCCGGCTTGCAGCAATTCCAATGACCGGCGGCTCAACGACAACGGTGGAAACCCGGAACACAGTCGAGCTCCTACAAACAGCCCTGGCGTAGCATGCCACCTATTCATACAGTCGTGACAGGATGCACTCAACTCCCCGTCCGAGTTGTAGTAACAGTCGGCGTATCAACTCACCCGCAGTCTCCAACAGTGAGCGGCGCCAAAACCCGCCCCATGTTAGCCCTCCCGATCCCCGGGGTGCGGTTCAAGCATTCATGGATGGCGGGCAAAACCGCTGTGAGGAGGCCGTAAACCAGGGGGCTTATGAGCCCCCCCTATGGTTCCTTATGCTGCAGTAGGAGCTGGGTTAAGTGCCAGAACTGTTGGAGTGTCGTGTTTAATACTAGCTTTGCGCAATGAGCGTATGCCTAAGCATTTCAAAGGTCCTCGTAAGGTGCCCAATTACACAGGGATCTTGAGCCAATAGCTTGGGTTGAGAGCTATGAGTTAGCCTTGGACATGCTGGAAGCCAACAATGCAGTTTGCACCAAATATTTCACTATGATGTTGGAGGGGCCGGCTCGTACATGGTTGAAAGGCCTGCCTCCCAATTCTATCAACTCATGGGCGGAGTTGAAGGTGCGTTTTATCAAGAATTTTTAAGGGACATGCAAGAAGTCGCTGAAAATTGTTGATTTATATCATTGTGTGCAACAGGAGGATGAGTCGGCCTATCATTGGGTTCGGCGGGTCTCTGCTATCATCCACTCTTCAGATAATATTCCGGTGGGTCAAGGTGTTTTGATTCTGGAGAAGAACTTGCACTTTTTGCCCCTTAAGCAGAAGATCGGGTGACTAAAGCGTACGTGCTAGGACATGGGGGAGCTCATGAGTGCTCTAACAAAATATGCAGATTCTGACAATACAAAGGACCCCAGTTCTGATGATGAGGATAAATCTAACAAGGGCGAGAAAAACAGCGGTGCTAAGGGCCAACAGCAGAATATGGTCGGGCACAATGGTAATAACTAGGACAATGGTGGTAAGTGCATGCACCCTGATGGCGGGTCCGATCTGGTGGCTAACACCAACGCTGGATATAAGAATCAATGTCGTAATGATAATGGCAAGCAGCCCTTCAATGGGGGGAGGTCACACAGTCTGGAGGAGATGTTAAATAGCCCTTGTCCGAAGCACAGTTATCCTCATAAGCCAACCAAACATGCTTGGAAGGATTTTCATCTCTTGCGGGAGATTAAGAACCATATGTTTCAAGAGCATCCTAATGATGGCAATGGACCGCCTGGCGGATCAGGTTCCGGTGGGTTTTTAGGGTCCGGCTTCAATGGAGGCAGCTCAAACTCTGTCTATCAGAATCAGGGTCATCAATAGTCTGGCCAGGGGAGCAATCAGTCTGGGTATCAGAGTAACCCCAAGAAACTTAACGGCGGGCAGTATCACCTCTTCACTACAAGTACCTGCAAGCGTGATCAGAAGGTTCATAAGCGGGCGGTTCATGCGGTTGAGCCGGCTATTCCACAGTATTTGAGGTGGACCGAGCACAAAATAACTTGGAGCCAGGCAGATCACCCGCCTCGGGTTGATAATCCGGGTCAGCTGGCTCTTGTGGTCGCTCCTCAGGTGGGAGGTTATAAGTTCACCAAGGTGCTTATGGATGGTGGTAGCAGCATTAACATTCTGTATTATGACACTTTTCGACAAATGAATCTCATAGAGAAGGATCTTAAGCCATCTTCCACAGTCTTTCATGGTGTTGTGCTAGGCAAGTCGGCTTACCCTGTAGGGAAGATTGCTCTGGAAGTCGCCTTTGGTGATGAATACAAATACAGAGCAGAAACCTTATGGTTTGAGGTAGTCAAAATTAAAAGTCCATATCATGCACTGTTCGGCCGGCCGACTTGTGCTCGGTTCATGGCCCACCCTTGCTATGTTTATCTGCAGTTGAAGATGCTAGGGTCAAAGGGGATGATTACAGTTCATGGAGAATGAAAAGTCGCCATAGAGTGTGAGGAAGGTGATGCCACTTATGCAGAGGCGGCTTGTGCCACTAAGGAGCTCAAATTTTATAAGGACAATGTTGACCCGGCTGACATGTCTCCTTTGAAAAAGTCTACTACTGAGCAGGACCCTCTGCTTAAGTTCAAGTCGGCAGATGATACCAAACAAGTGGATTTTGTCCCCGGCGACTCTTCTCAGCAGTTCAGTGTGGGTGCTGGGATGGATCCTAAATAGGAAAGCGCGCTCATCGAGTTCATCCATGAGAATTGGGACATCTTTGCATGGAAGCCTTCTGACATACCAGGTGTACCGAGAGAATTCGTTGAGCACCACCTTAATGTGATCCTAAAGTCAAGCTGGTCAAACAGTTCCTCCATCGTTTCAATGAGGAATGACGTAAAGCCATTGCAGAAGAGGTAGCCCGGCTCTTGGCAGCTGAGTTTATCATGGAAGTTTTTCAACCTGAGTGGTTGGCTAACCCTGTGCTTGTACTTAAGAAAAATGGCACATGGCATATGTGTGTTGATTACATAGATCGCACCAAAGCTTGTCCAGCTGATCCATTTGCTCTCCCTCATATCGACCAGATCATTGATGCAACAACGGGTTATGAGAGTTTATGCTTCCTGGACACTTACTCTGGTTATCATCAGATCAAGATGTCAGTTAAAGACTATCACGGGAAACCACGACCACCTATGGGACCAGGATGGCGCCTTGCTGGTTCGGTAGGGGGGAGTCGCGTTGCACAAAGAGCAGACCAACACAAGGTAGCACAATAGGGATCGCATCGAGGCGGCAGCGACTACGCGTGTATGGGGGTGTGAGTGGTCTAAACTTCTAACCTCTCGAACCGTTGCCATGGGCCTCCTTTTATAGATCAAGGGGTTACCACAGTGGAAAATTAGTCATTAGACACTGATATGATAGCAAATAGTGCTATCATACCTAACTCTGCAGGCTGACAGTGTGCATTTAATGCGACGCTTAGTGTCACGTCGTTGGTTGCCCGACAAGGCTTGTCGGGCTAATTCGCCAGCTCCGCGCCTGCTCGCTTGACACATCACTGGACGGGTGTCATTTGTGGGTTTCCTTGGTAGGAAGTGGCCGCCATGTGGCGAATGGCTTCCACTTAATCATCTTGCGTCTTGACACCACACTGATCGATGACGTGGGGCGTGGTGGAGTAGTCGGTGAGGTGATCTGGCCTCCGTGAGTCCCGGCAGGCCTTGTCAGGACGCCTTGGTTGTTTCCTTCTGGGGGTTCCTCGCCCCTTGCCGGGCTCTCCTGCCCGGCAAGGGAGGCTTCTCTCTTGATAATATCCGGCTCCTCTATCTTAGTCTTGGTTCCTTCCTATCTGTTAGTTGGTTCTTCAAGTCTCTTGGTCTCTTGTTCCTCTTGTTCTGGGCTTGTCCACGCACGAGTCAGGGGAAAACGTGTACCCCTGTATATTTCCCCCAACAAAGACCAAGAGAAGACATCTTTTATCACACATTTGGGGCTTTCTGCTATGTTTCCATGCCTTTTGGGCTCAAGAGTGCCCAGGCGACTTACCAGCGCTATGTTCAGAATTTTTTTCATGGTCAAATTGAGAGCAATGTTCATGCTTATGTGGACGATATTATGGTCAAGTCAAGGAAGAAAGAGACCTTGCTTGCTAACTTGATGACCGTTGACAATCTCCGGGTCTACAAGATGATGCTTAACCTGGCCAAGTGTGTTTTTGGTGTACCTGCAGGTAAATTGCTAGGGTTTCTGGTTTCAGAACGAGGCATTGAGGCTAACCCGAAGAAAATCAAGGCTATCACCTCTCTTTCTAAACCAGCCTGTATCAATGACGTTCAGTGCCTCGCGGGTCGTATTGCGGCCCTGAGTCAGTTCATAAGCCACCTCGGTGAGAAGGCCATTCCTTTATGTCAGATGATGAAGAAGACAAATCATTTTGTCTGGAGTGATGCCGCGAATGAAGCATTTGAAGCACTTAAGAAGCAGTTGGCTGAGCCGCCCATCTTGGCTGCTCTGATTAACAAAGAGCCTATGATCTTGTATGTGGCGGCTAATAATAAAGCCGTCAGCGTGGCAGTTGTTGTGGAGCTCAAGGAGGCAGGGAAAGAATACCCGTACAGCTGCCGGTTTATTACGTCAACAACGTCTTAACAGAATCTAAACAGAGGTATCCACATTGGCAGAAGCTTGTATTTGGAGTGTTCATGGCGTGTCGCAAGTTGAAGCACTATTTTCTTAGACACCCAATCACAGTGGTCAGTTCATCCCCTTTGGGAGACATCATACAAAAAGAGAGGCTACTGGTCGGATTGTTAAGTGGGCAATTGAGCTTGGCCACATCATCTTAAGTAAGTGCCTAGAACCGCAATCAAGTCACAGGCTTTGGTGGATTTTATTAACGATTGGACAGAGCTGCAAGCACCCGAGGAGAAGCCAGATAACACATATTGAACTATACACTTGGATGGGTCCAAATAGTTGGAAGGCTCGGGTGCTGGAGTTATTCTGGAATCCCCAAGAGGTGATCAATTTTGTTATGTCTTAAGGCTCATGTTCCCTTGTACTAACAATGCAACTAAGTATGAAGCTTTGCTCCGTGGACTCCGAATGGCGAAGGAGATGAACTTGAGTCGGGTTAGGTGTTTGGGCGACTCAGACTTGGTGGCACGACAAGTTTCAAGAAAGTGGGATTCTAAAGACCCGCTGATGGCGGCTATCGTCAAGCAGTGGATAATATTGCTGGTCACTTTAAGGGGTACCAAGTGGATCACATAGACCGGCACAAAAACGAGGCGGCTGATGCACTATCTCGGCTTGGGTCACAGCGTAAGCCGGTTCCCCCAATGTGTTACATAACCTTCTGTCAAATTGTATTCGAAGGAAGATCTTGCTATTCCTGACCCAGAGGGGCAATTGGTGGCGGCTCTACATGCTATCCCAGATTGGGCTCTGCCTTATTTGGCAAACTTGACCAGAGGCGAGTTACCAAAAGATGAGCTCTTGGCGCGACAGATTATCAGGCCTCTAAGTCCATGACAATCATCAATGGCGAGTTACACAGGTGCAGTGTCACGGGCGTGTTCCAACTTTGTGTTTCTCCGGATTAAGGCTATGAGATTCTTCAGGAGATTCATGCTAGGGATTGTGGTCATCACGTCGGTTCAAGATCTCTAGTGGCTAAAGCGTTTAGGCATGGGTTATTCTTGTTGACGGCACATGCAGATGCTGAGGACCTGGTGCGCAAGTGTGATGGATGTCAGAAGTTTGGAAGATAGGCTCATGTGCCGGCTCAGGAGCCGAGGATGATCCCAGTAACTTGGCGGTTTGTGGCCAGGGGGCTTGATATGGTTGGGCCCTTTAAACGGCCCAAGGACAAGAAAACTCATTTGCTCGTTGAAGTTGATAAATTTACCAAGTGGGTGGAAGCTAAGCCTGTTTGCAATTGTGAGGCAACGACTATAGTTCAGTTCATGTAAAGGCCGATCTTCCACTTTGGTTATCCTCACAGTATCATCACAGATAATGGGACAAATTTATCCAAGGGTGCTATGAAAAAATTCTGTCAAAGAGAGCATATCCGGCTTGATGTGTCATCAGTATCTCACCCACAGTCTAATGGGCAAGCTGAGCATGGTAACCAAGAGATAATAAAAGGGATCAAGCCCCGGCTCATGGTACCTCTGGAGCGAACTCCGGTTTGATGGGTTGAAGAGCTTCCTGCAGCTCTTTGGAGCATCAGGACTACCCCCAACAGGTCAACAGGCTACACTCCCTTCTTCATGGTTTATGGAGCCGAGGCGGTTCTTCCAAGTGATATTCGTCGTGAATCGCCTAGGGTGGAGACTTACGTTGAAGCAGACAATGAGAAGGCGTGTCAAGACGCCCTGGATTGGAAGAAGAACGTGATATGGCGGCGGCTCGCTCGGCGATTTACCAACAAGACCTGTGTTGCTATCATAGCCACTGGGTTAGAATTCGGACATTCCAGGAGGGCAACTAGTGCATTGTTTGATTCAAGATTAGGCAGGGATGCATAAGTTATCGCCGCCTTGGTAATGACCTTTTGTGGTTAGCAAGAACCTCAACAATGGGGCATATTATCTCACTGGCATACATGAGCACAAGAAGTCACGTACCTCTAAGGAGGAGACCAACAAGCCTTGGGATATTGCTCATCTTTGTCCTTACTATACTTGAGCTACCGGCTCTAGTCATTGCACATACTTTTATCTGTGTATATATCTTTTATGATCAACATAATAAAACCGGCATCCCCGAAAAATTCGGGGCCTCCATCATTTCATCTCATATTTACTGTGCATGAGCTTTTATTAATTGATCATAAGGGCACCGGAGGGCTTCCAACTCAATGAGTTTAGCTTACAAAACCCTTGTGACCCGGCGCGATGCCACATTATTAGTTATACCTGCATGTATGCTTGATGCTACTCCAAACAAGATAACCCGTCGTACTCTTGACAAGTCAATCTACATGACCCTGAACTTGTCAAGGTTTAAAAAATGGTTAAGTCATGTGAGGGCCAGCATACTGATAGCGAGGACAAACCAAGGCTTTTCAGCCATGCTTCGTGAAACAAAATTTCAGCCTCATAAGGCCAGTTTTTATTTTTGGTCGTGCCTTAGAAGCTGACTCATATTGAGACATATATGTCTAGTTTTTCTGTTTGTACAGGAATTTTATGTAGGATATAAATCCCAGGATCAATTAAGATCTGGGTTAGCATGGAGTCCATGAGTCGCCAAGTGATCTTTCAATGTATTTTCATGACCATGATTCATTGAGTTATTAGCCCGCCCTGGCTTTTTTGACTATAAGTCGCCAGTGCAGGTATTGATGGATCTTTTATAGATTATATGACAAGCTCTCAGATAAATTCAGGGATATTACAAGACAAGATACGCATATATGACTAGATCAAGCATACAAAGTAATTTGGCTGCTGATGAAAAGTTGACATAACAGAGTCGAAGGCATGACCAGGAAAAGCAATGTTTTCAACTAAGTTATTACAAGGCTACAGTTGAGCCCAAAACTTTTTCAACTAAGTTTTTCAGGAGTTATATCACTCCTTTGAACCGGCCTCAGAGCCATTCGGGTTATGAACAGCCGGGTTAAACATCATCTTGGCGTCTTGCAGCTGAAGCCTCTGGGTTATCCTGTGCTGGTTCTTCGTCGCTTGCAATCTGAAGATTATTCGACGTCCAGTCAATACCGGTTAAGGCCTCGAAGGTTGCTTCATCATTCATGACAATGGAAGAGTGAATGTTAGAGGCAACAATATGCACACACCTTTGAGGAGTTAAGTCCACAACGTTAAAGGAAGGCTCTTTTATGCGAGTGTTAGTACTATCATAAGCATGATGATACTTCATCAGGTCCATCTCTTGGGCGAGTTGACATGCCAGAGGCCGCATCTCCTTGACACATCTGGTAAAATCTGCTTCAATGAAGACAGAACCATTATCATTATATTCTGGACACCCGCTAGCCATCTCTGTTGGGTCCAGCTCCAATTGGTAAGCTGTTGCCCAGCTTAGTGTGGTAATGGCTCTGAAACGGGCGGCTGACAGTTTCAGCTCCTGCACTTTCTTCGGCGCTGTGGATAAGTGATCCAACACAGTCTTCATGAGTGGTGGCAGCTTCTTCCCACCAAATACAGCTACAAGTGTACGAAGGCTACCAGCATATAATTTTTTTGTCAAAGTGTAGATGGCCTTCAACTTCACCAGCATATTTTGACTAAGATTGGCACTCCTGGCACCTGTCGTGCATATAAAACAAGAATAGTCATGCAAGCTAATAAGTAAAGGATTTTGAGTTTCCAGGCAGATTAAGAGTTTATTAGTCGCCATGCCAATTGGTCTTAATTCATTGAATGATTTCTCTTACCAAAGATGGCGGCTGTTATTTGGGAAATATGACTCTTCAAGCCGGACAATTACTCATCCACGGGTTTAAGCTAGTTCTCAACGTCTTCCGCTCTTTTCAATAGCATGGACTTTTTTGTTTCCTAGGCGGCTCTTTCAGCACCAAAGTTGGTGTTGGTGCAATGATAGGCCCCTTATATTTTGGAGTTTGTTGACATAAACAGTATGGGACTCATGTGTTTGCTAGTGCACACATAGTAACAGGTCCCTGAAGTATCGAGGAGTTTGATGCAAACGACGAAGATAATCTCCCTGCGTGGCAGCGAAGGTTATCACTGAAGATAAAGCTAACAAGAGTAACCCCTAAAAATTTCTGAAGCTTAAGCAATTGGTTTGGTGCCTGTTCGAAGCAAATGACTGCGCTCAAGGAAGAATGAAGACGAGATGAAGACATAGCATTTATTTTGTTCTTCTTCTTCTTCTTTCATTGAGTCATAGGACCACCGTACTATTAAGAGGGGTGTAGCATTCAGAGCTTTGATTCTCTAATGCTAAACCCAAATCCTATGAAAGCTGTGAGAGGCATATCTTTGCGCTCTGAGAAAATACTTGCCAGCAAGAGAGTGTGATCTTCTTCACTGTGAGAGATTTGCCTCGGACCGAGGAGTTAGCATTACTTGTTCCTCAAGTAATGTTATTGTTGCTCCAAAGTCCGACCGTTGTAAACATGTTGGTTGGCCATTGGCTGGACCTAGGAAGGCTACGGCTATAAATAGCCACCCCGCACCGGCTTTGTCCGGTGGCTGCTCCATTTGATTTCTGAGAAGATTGTTGAGCAACCCAATCTCCGAGCGATTTGAGTTTAAAATCCACAGAGAGAAAAATCCTAGAGCCGAAGAATTGGATAGTGGTTCAGCATCACTCGAATCTAAGTTTAGTACGCTCCACCTATTACTCGTGAGAGCTGCAAAATGTCTAGACGGCTAGGTGTCAATTTCTTCATAGACCAAGAGTGATTGTGGTTCTCGAAGAAGAAGAAGTCTGTAAAGGTTCGGAGATTGCCTTCAAGTATCTACCATGAGTGATCGGCTTGACGAATCGATTGTCGAGGAGAACAGGGTGAAGAGAGTTTATCTTCCGTGTTAAGTCACAACCCCTCTGACCAGACGTAGTCCTTGTGCAGAAGGACGAACTGGTCAAACAAATTCCTTGCCACCATCGAGCATCTTTGGTTACCTCTGTCATCCATGTTTAACTTCAATGCATTTTCATTCGTATGATTCTTATCGAAGCTTGTCTTAGTTTCTCTTCCATACTCTACCTTAGTTCACTATAGTTTGTTATCATTTATTCCGCTACTGGGTTCTGAGAGATTTAAGTTTTCCGAAGAAAATTTAAAACTCCCATTCACCCCCCTCTGGTAGACATACTTCATTCCTACAATTGGTATCAGAGCAAGGTACTCCTTGACTCTTCTCATTTTAGTCTAACGACTTTGGAGTTTAAGTATGTCGTCAGTGAACTAAAAATCACATGTCAAGATTCCCATATTCGATGGGAAGGACTATCCCTTCTGGAAGGAGAAGATGAAGATCCTTCTTCGTGTTATAGATGATGATATGTGGAACGTGGTGCGGTTTGGGCTCACACTCGTTGTAGCTCAAGCCCCTTCCGACGAAGAAAAGAAGCTCATTCAACTGGATGCTCAAGCCAAAGATGAAATTGGTGGCCATCTCTCTCGGGCACAAGTTCTTCAATATTGCCAGTGTGAAACTGCGAAGGATTTGTGGGATTTCCTCAAGAAGATCAATGAAGGAGTTTCAACTGAGAAAGAAGCTCGAATTGATACTCTTCGAGTGAAGTTCAATTGCTTAAAGCGCATTGGAAATGAAAGTTGTCAACAAACCTTCGAACGCCTCAGTGACATAGAAAATGAACTCCAAGGACTCGGTGCCAAAGACATCACTGACCATGAAGTTGTGAAGACTTCGATCACTTGGCAGTTCATTTGACACGCTTGTTTTGATGATTCGTGAGCGTCCTGACTTCAAAACCCTCAACTCTGCTGATGTCATGGAAAGATTGAACACTCACAAGGAACAAGAAGAAGAGAAAAGAGATCTATATGGCTCAACTCAACACAAAAATCATGCTCTCAAGGCTGTGGTTGATTGCTCCTCAGATGGAAATGCCAAAGAAGATTCAGATGATCCAGAATGATTCAACAAAGGTCTCGCACTGATCATGAAGAGATTCCAACGTTGCCAAAAAAGGAGTCAGTTCCAGAAAAGAAGTTCAAGCAACTCTGGGGGTTCAAAATCTTCATCAAAACCTGCTGGAGGATACATCTGTTTCAAGTGCAAAAAGCCTGGACACTTCATTTCGGACTGCCCTCTCTAGGAAGCTAAAATCCATGCTAGTGGGAGGTATGATTCAGGCAACTATCGAGGCAAAAGCAAAAGCAAGAACTACGACTCCGATGAAGAAAAGAAAATGAAGGAGTCTTCAAGAAGAAGGATGACCCCACTTCAAAATCTTGGTCAAGGTCTTCATCAAGGAACCCTTCCAAGTCCTCCAATCGCAAGAATACTTCTCGCAAGGCCAAGGCGTACATTGGCAAGGAGATGGATTCTGTCGGTGGGAAACGACACCTATGGGATCACTGGAATCCCTTCTGCGGTTGCGGAGCGCGAGATCGTGAGAAGAGTGGGACTAGGGGATGGCACGCGGGGGATTTACCCAGGTTCGGGCCGCAAAGATGCGTAAAACCCTACGATCATGCTTTGGTGGTTGTATTAGTGTTCTTGATCTTTCAAACTAGCTCTGGGTGTTGTGAGGTTCAAAAGAGCCGAATCCCTTCTCCGTGCGCCATGGGCCTCCTTTTATAGGCGAAAGGGGCTGCCACAGTGGCACGCAGGAGGTGGAAAGTGCTACAGTATTGTGAGTTTATCGCTAGCATTACAAGACAAGACGCATTTAATGTGAGGCTCAGGTGTCCTTCGCTTTATAGGGGACGGGAGCGAGGCCCGTCCCGTCTGTCGCTGCTCCTTCATGCTTCGACACGCGCCCTGGCCAGTGATGCGTGCGGCGCCATGTAGGTAGGCAGGTAGCTGAGGTGGCACGGTGGTGGAGCCTCCACGAAGGATTGCATGCTGCCACGCAGGTGCCTGCCCAGCTGGTTGAGTTGGCAGCTGCATGCGAACAGTGGTGAAGACTCGGTTGGCGCGGGCCTGGCGGTGGCCCTGCCGGTGCACTTGACGAGGGCTTCGTCGGGTGGCCCGGCAAGGGTCCTGCCGGGTAGCCCAACAAGGGTCTTGTCGTGGCACACTGGTTTCCCCGGCAAGGGACCTTGCCGGGGGTCTCGTGGGTTTCTTTGGTGAGTATGGTTGCCTTTCTATCCCCATTTGATCTTGATTGTTTTATGTCTTCACAAAGATCTGCATGCCACCACGGAGGTGCTTCCTGAACCCCATCCCGGCGCGACTGCTCGGCATCGGTGGGCTCGAAGGTGGCTCGCTCAGTGGGTGTGGACGAGCCTTGCGGGGCCGCTAGAGCTGCCCTCGGCAAGGGTCCTTGCCGGGGCAACCTGTATCGCCCGTGCAACCTTTGTGGTCTTGGTCCTTTGTTGTTTTGCTTTGCTCGTCGCCGTGGCCTTGGCTCTTCTCTCTGACTTCCCTCTCTTGCCTTGCTCATGTGCGGTCGTGGCAGGCGGCTCTGACTGCCCGTGCACAAGTAAAGGGGTCAAAAGCTAGGCCCCTACTTTTGTACACCGACAGGAGCCCCCAGGCCTGGGTCACACATAGGCGCAGCGCGTTGTTGGGCCAGGCCCAGAACGGTGAGAGCGCATTTGAGGTGGATTTTACCGCGGCCACTGTTCCGCCCGCCGCGCTTCCCCACGACCTGCGTTGAACGCGCGATGTGGGGGTCATGCGTGCGTGACGTGGGGGGCATGCGTGGGATGGCGACCACGCACATGTGTCACGTCGCAGTTAATGGGAGAGGAGGCGGCTCACGTTTTCCCCATAAAAAAGGATAACCGCGGGCGTCCTGCTCACTTTCCCCTTTCTTGCGCCTCCCTCCATCTGGAAACCGCCGCCCCCTTCTTCTTCCTCGAGCCCTCCGCTTCCGCCCATCGCCGACGCGCTCCCGCCATCCCCTGCTTTCCGCGACCACAATGGTGCCCAAATCCTCCCGAGGAAAGGGGGCAGCCAAGGATGCCGGCGCGGCGGAGCCGTCGGAGAGCGAGCTCGTGGCGCGATGGGCGCAGTTCGCCCTTTTCCCCTCGACGGTCGACGTGCCCATGCTCCGGGATTACTTCAAGGTCCCGTGGGGTGTGAAGACGGCAGGAGAGACGACGGGGCATCCGGCCACACGCATCGTCCCTGCCAGTGCCGGGCCTTCTCCAAATCGGTACCCTTTCTTCGTCGACTACTTCTCCTGCGGGCTCTGTCCCCCCTTCTTTGATTTTTTCAAGGATATCATGTACACCTTCGGCTTCTGCCTCCTGGACTTCACCCCAAATGTTGTGGCGTGTATGGCCCTTTTCGCACACCTTTGCGAGGGTTTCGTCGGGGTGCATCCCAGCACGACGCTCTTCCACCACTATTTCTCCCCTCGGATCCAGAAAGGAGGCGCCATCACTGGCAGCATCGCTTGGATCCTGAGGGCCAAGGGAGCATACCTGGACGGTGCCATGAAGGAGAGGTGGGAAGAGTGGCAGGGCCGGTTGTGTTATATTGAGGAGGAGAATCCGCCGGCGTTCTGTGAGGTCCGTCAGGTGGCGCCGGTCCGTGGTAAGGACTGGGGCGACGTCGACGTCGATGATGAGAAGCTTACGATCGCCACCACCAGGATCCTCAGGCTGACCCGGGCCGGGCTCACCCTCGAGATGATCGATGCGGACTTCATCCGTCGCTGGATTGCCCCTTTGCACGATAAGGGGAGACTGGCCTGGCTTTTTGTGAATGCTGCTGATATCATGCGGCTCCGCCCTGGCCTCGACCATAATCTGACAGTGCTGAGGCATGCTCATCTCTGCCAGCAGATCTTCGAGCTCAAGGTTAATGAAGAGGGTGAGGTGGAGCGGTCCGGCAAGGTGGCAAGAGCTGCCACGAAGGCCATCAAGGTGGACAAGGAGCCCATCTTCAAGTTGCCGACGGGGGTGGTCCCGCTCAGTAACAACTCCCGCCAGTCGGATATCATCGCCATGATGCCGCTTTTTAATGCGCATGGCCTTGACCCGAGCTGGGTCGAGCCTGACGGGCTCAGGGTGCAGGAGTTCTTCGACACCTTGCACGAGGCATACGTCATCGATGAGCCATGGCTCGTCCAGGACACTTCTCAGGTGGAGTTGGACTACATCGCCCGCAGGTTGCGGGAGGCAAGGCTTGCCGAGGAGTCGGCGAGGCTCGCCGTGGAGGCCGGCAGCGCCGGCGGCACGGTGGACAGTGCCGTGGCGGAAGCGGAGGAGGAGGGCCTCTCTCGGTGGGCGGCGGCCGCTGGGAAGGCCAGCGGCGCCGGCGCCGGGGCCCCCCCTTGTCGAGGACGTCATCGACGGGTCTTCGGAGGAAGTTGAGGAGGAGGAGATCGCAGCCCCGTCCCTCTGGCCGCCGAGAGGGGGCGAGTTCTGCGGTGGGCTGCCTCCGGTGAGCCGGTACGCCCTGGCTGGGCCGCATAGCTGCGGCTGGTGCAGGGAGTGGTGACGCGCCAAACGAGGGCCACTGTGACGAAGAGGGCGGCGGAAGCCGAGGCAGCGAGGAGGAAGACACCTGCTTCCTCGTCATTCAGGCAGGCTCATACGCCACCGCCTTCCTAGCCGCCGGCAGGCGCTGACGCGGGGCTTGCCTTTGATTTTGGGCCCCTCAGCCCGGACAGATAATCCGGGTCACCCAGCCCGGCAAGGAAAAGGAAGGCACCAATGGAGGAGGAGGAGGAGGAAGGAAATGACGAGTAAGCCTCTGCTTTCCTCCCTCATTCCTCGCACATTTCCCGACAATGTTATTCACTTGCCTTCATTTTGCAGGGATGTGGAGACGCTGGCCCAGAGGATGAAGAGGGCCCGGTCGTCGACGAGCAGTCAGCCCCCGGTAGGCACCCCCGGCATGCCAGTGGTGGTGTTGAGCAGTCCAGGTAGCAACCCCTGGCCCAGCCCCCAGCGTGAGTCCATCACCCGCCCTCCATCAATCATGAGTTATGCGTGATGCCTCAGTGCTAACCATGCCATGGGTGCAGGAGGGGAGCAACACCAAAGGGAGCCGCGAAGGGCTTCTCCTATCATGCCTCCCCCGTCAACCACACCGCCCCGAGGGGCGTTCCCGGCAAGGGCACCGAGCCCCGAGGCCATGCACACGAAGGAGGAGGAGGAGAACACAGGTGCTGGTGGTTTCCATTTGGCGCCGGACCTTGGCGGCGAAAAAGCTTCCGCCCCTCGGCCTGTCACAGGTGGGCTACCCATTTTTTCTTTTATTTTTACATTCTTCTCTTCCGCCTTTCCTCATCGGCTTTCGATCTTGGCTCCACCCCATCTCTTTCTTGGTGCCCAGGCCCTTCTTCGAAGGATGTTGACACCACCATCGAGGATGTCGCTGCGGATGCCGCATTGGAGGCAGAGAAGATTGCTGCCGAGGAGAGTGCCAGGGACGCCGCCAAGGGGCCCGCTGAAGACTCCGACAAGGGGCGTGCCAGGGACCCCGGCAAGGGGCCTGCCGAGGGAACCGGCGAGGCCACCGTCGAGGATGCAGTGGTCGACGATCATCCCCCTCCTCCGCCGCCTCTGTCTCCAGCAAGTACCTGAAGGTGGGCGATGACCTCTTCGTACACCTCCCAGGCACCACTAGCTCCAGAGCCCCCGTCGAGGGGGAACTGTTTGACAACGAGGTGCTCGCCGGTGCCGGTCTTGACGTCATTGACAAGCCGAGCGCCGATGGCGATGGCTCCTAGGAGGAGTGGCTGCTCCGGGCCATGGGTGCCAGCTTCCAGAAACTCCAGGCTCTCCACCGCGCTCGCCTGGACAAGGCCAAGTCCAAGACGGCGGTGGTGGAGAAAGTGGAGGCAGATTTTGAGGAGCGCGTTGCCGAGGCCCAGGGTTGGTGGCGCCATACTCAGGACGAGCCGAAGGCCGCTCAGGGCAAGCTGGCCAAGCGCGACCTGGATCTCACTATGAGGCTGGCCGACATCGAGAAGGCCCAGGAGACGGCGAAGAGGCTGTCTGACGAGGCCGCAGCCGTCCGGTCCCAGCACGAGGCCGCTCTGAAGACCCAGGAGGAGGACCTTGCCACGCGCGAGAAGAAGCTTGCCGCCATTTTTCGCGGCAAGGATGATGAAGTGGACAAGCTTGTCCTACAGTGGACCCAGGAGCTGGAGCGGAGGCATCAGGAGGCACTCAACGCCCTTGCTCAGGCCCACGCCGCCAAGGTGAAGGAGCTGGAGGATCAAACTCTGAAGCTGCCCCGCGAGAAGGACACACTCAACAGCACCCTGACAGAGGCGCAGGGCGAGATCATTGGCAAGTCTGGAGAGCTCTCCGAAGCTAATGCCTCCATCAGAGATCTCAAGAAGAAGCTGGGAGACCTCGAGGAGGTGCTGTTGGGGGCCTTGACCCGGGAGGACTCCTGGCAAAGCAACTGGAGACGGAGAGGCAGCTGCTGAAGAACGAGACCGCCAACCTCGAGGATCTCAAGGCGGGCGAGAAACGCTGGCTTGAGCGCCTTGCCGCCGTCACAAACTCGGCCGCCGACCAGTTGGCCATCATGGGGGTGCCGGGCATGGAGTATGCCCCGGAAGCGAACCTGAGCCCCAACGCCAGCCTGACCATATACTTTGAGAGGGTCGTTCGTGCCTTGGAGCGGCTCCACTCCGACCGGGCGGCCTCCCTTGCCGAAGAATCCCAGATTCTTCGCCAGGGGGTCCTCACAAGGGTGCTCATCAAGATAGCGCACTGGCATCCTGACCTCGACTTCGGAGCGGTGCTGAAGAGCTTGCCGGAGGATGCTGATATCGCAGCGCTCAACGGGCGTATCCAGCCCATCCTCAACCGCATCGACAAGAACAAGAGGTTGGAGGGCCAGCGCCGGGACTGAGCACTTCATTTCTTACCGCCGCTACAGGTCCATGACCAAGACAAATGCTATCTTTAGTTAGAACCGCGGCGGCAATTTATGTAACATGACTCTGCAGTACCCCTGAAACTATGCATGTTATTCTCCAGTTAGGTTCTCCTTTGTATGTATGCCCTACGTCGATTGGGTAAGCTTGCCGATGCATAACCCGGGGCGGCGCCCTGAGGACGGATCCTCATTAGCCTGCCGGGCATGCTTGCCACCGGCGAAGCACCTTACCGCCGCCAGCGCGGCCGCCCGATCTATCGAGCTTGACTCGTGTCGGAAACGAGAGCGTGGTTGGTGGAGGAAGGCTACCCTGCCGCTCTCGACGCGGCCGCTCGAACTGTTGAGCAGGCTCGAAACAGAACGAGGGCGTTGACAATCGCAGGAGGGCCCCCTCGCGTACAGGTTTCCCATACATAGGCAGAACCGCCGGGAAAACAACCTTATATTTAAGGATAAAAACTTAAAAGTTTAGCATGACTTAGCTCTTTCGCCACCGCCTCGGCATCCTTCACGCCAACATGCAGCGCCACCCTCTTGGTCGCCTTCTCCGCAGATGCCGTGGCGATGACGAACCGCCGGCCTACCCCTAGGCCGGATTCTCGCAATAGCTCTTCACCCCTACCTGGCGCGCCAAAGATGTCGGTGGGAAACGACACCTATGGGATCATTGGAATCCCTTCCGCGGTTGAGTGGCGCGAGATCGTGAGAAGAGCGGGACTAGGGGATGGCACACGGGGGATTTACCCAGGTTCGGGCCGCAAAGATGCGTAAAACCCTACGATCCTGCTTTGGTGGTTGTATTAGTGTTCTTGAGCTTTCGAACTAGCTCTGGGTGCTGTGAGGTTCAAAAGAGCCGAATCCCCTCTCCGTGCGCCATGGGCCTCCTTTTATAGGCGAAAGGGGCTGCCACAGTGGCACGCAGGAGGTGGAAAGTGCTACATTATTGTGAGTTTATCGCTAGCATTACAGGACAAGACACATTTAATGCGAGGCTTAGGTGTCCTTCGCTTTATCCAGGATGGGAGCGAGACCCGTCCCGTCCGCTGCCGCTCCTTCATGCTTCGACACGCGCCCTGGCCAACGATGCGTGCGGCGCCATGTAGGTAGGCAGGTAGCTAAGGTGGCACGGTGGTGGAGCCTCCATGAAGGATTGCATGCTGCCACATAGGTGCCTGTCCAGCTGGTTGAGTTGGCAGCTGCATGCGAACGGTGGTGAAGACTCGGTTGGCGCGGTCCTGGCGGTAGCCCTGCGGTGCGCTTGGCGAGGGCTTCATCGGGTGGCCCGGCAAGGGTCCTCCCGGGTAGCCCGGCAAGGGTCTTGCCGTGGCACGCTGGTTTCCCCGGCAAGGGACCTTGTCGGGGGTCTCGTGGGTTTCTTTGGTGAGGATGGTTGCCTTTCTATCCCCATTTGATCTTGATTGTTTTATGTCTTCACAAAGATCTGCATGCCACCATGGAGGTGCTTCCTGAACCCCATCCCGGCGCGACTACTCGGCGTCGGTGGGCTCGAAGGTGGCTCGCTTAGTGGGTGTGGACGAGCTGCCCCGGCAAGGACCTTGCCGGGGCCGCTGGAGCTGCCCTCGGCAAGGGTCCTTGCCGGGGCAACCTGTATCGCCCGTGGAAACTTTGTGGTCTTGGTCCTTTGTTGTTTTGCTTTGCTCGTCGCCGTGGCCTTGGCTCTTCTCTCCGACTTCCCTCTCTTGCCTTGCTCATGTGCGGTCGAGGCAGGCGGCTCTGACTACCCGTGCACAAGTAAAGGGGTCAAAAGCTAGGCCCCTACTTTTGTACACCGACAGATTCTGAAGAAGAAGAAGAAGAAGAATCGTCTGCCTCCGAAGAAGAGAATGAGTCAGATGAGGACTTCGACTCAGGCATGGCTGGCATAGCATGTGCCTCCTCTCCTGCTACAAATTTCTTCTGGAACCCGTCAAGCGATGATGAAACTCTTGCCTACTGCTTCATGGCCAAGGCTTAGAAAGAAAAGGTAGCCTCCAAACATCACAAGTTTCACTCTAGTGATCAATATTCTTTCTGATGAGGATGACCATGCCAAGTCGATCAAAATTGCAATATACAACAGAACTCTCTTGAGAAAATTGAGAAAACCCTCAGGAAATCTGAAGGGTTGTTGGTTGAGGAGATGGAGAAAAATACAGTCATTGACCAAAGAGTATTCCACTCTCAAGTCACAAATGGATGAACTCTCAACTCGTCATGATTTCTCTCAGCAGACCATGAAAGATTGACCTACGATTACCTGAAAAGGAAATAGGAACTCGAGGTGTTGAGATAGGCTCCTGAAGATTTGATGAGAGAAAATTCTCTTCTCACCCAACAACTCAAGGATAAACATGAAGTATTTGAGCCACCTTATTTAAAGTGCCTTGAACGAACCAACGTAGAATCAAATGTTGAATCATCTATGAATGCTAACCCCTCGCTCGAGGAAAATGGTTCTGTTTCTGATGAAAATGCTAGGTTGAAGGATCTTCTTTAGACAGGAATGTTCAAATCTATCAAAGGACACCAAACCCTTTGTGATGTTCTCAAGAAATCTATTCTTCACAAAAATCCCAGAAAGGAAGGTATCGGTTTTGAAAGGAAATTGAATGAAAATGGCACTTACTGGGAACCACATCAATATCCTCAAACTATGTGGGTTCCTGCAAAAAGCAAAACGCTCGATCCAGCATTACTTTCAGGATACAACTCTCCTATTCCTGAATATCCTGATGATGATTCCCTGGACAACTACAAGTTGTTCAAGAATCAACATGGTTAGACTGTTGCTCGCTATGTTGGACCAAACAGCAGAAATGCCCCCCCAAAGAAAGCTATTTTGGTGTCAAAGAAAACTGTTGATGCTTTGCCCGTTTCTGCTCAACTGACCTTGCAGGCACAAAGAATTCGACCGAATGAGTATATGCATACTGGATATAATCACTATGCTCATGCGCATGTAAAGAATTTCAATGCTTATTCATTCAATTATGTTCACACCTCATCAAGTAACAACAATGCTTATCAAAAGAAATCATATCCTGCTAGTTCATTTGTTCGAAACCACCTAAAAAGATGTGGGTTGTTAAGAAAGCCTAATTCTTCTGCAGAACTATGTCTCCGGGTGCACCGAATGGATAATGGATAGTGGATGCACAAGTCATATGACCGAAGACAAGTCGTTGTTTGTCGACCCCAACTTAACTGCTTCTCCTCTGAAGTACATCACTTTTGGTGACAACAACAAAGGTAAGGTAATTGGGTTACGTAAAATTGCTATTTCCAAAGACAAATCTGTTGATAATGTGTTACTTGTTCAACCCCTTGGATTCAATCTTATTTCAATTGGCAAGCTATGTGATTTAGGCATGCTAGTCTTATTCTCTATATTCAAATGCATTGTCTTCATGGCCTCTAACAATTCCTTCATCTTTGAGGGAATTAGAAATGGTGACCTTTATATTGTGGATTTCTCTAAGGGTGCTTCGGTCCAAACTTGTTTGCTTGCAAAAGCAACCGAAGGATGGCTGTGGCACCGTAGACTTGGTCATGCAGGTATGAGAAATTTGCAGACCTTGGTGTAGAAAAATCATCTTTGTGGCATTCTTGATGTAAAGTTTGACAAGAACCGTCTCTGTGCTGCTTGTGAGGCTGGTAAATTGGCTAAGAAGCATCATTCATCCAAGATAGTTATGACCACAACAATACCACTAGAAATTCTTCACATGGATTTATTCGGTCCTCAAAATTATGCAAGCTTCGGTGGCAGTCATTATGGTCTGGTTATTGTTGATGATTTCTCTCGATACACTTGGGTTTTCTTTCTTGAAGACAAGACCTGTACTAAAGATATCTTCAAAAGCTTTGCTAAGAAGGCCCAAAATGAATATTATGTGCAGATTAAGCACGTCGGGAGTGACAATGGAGATGATTTAAAAAATACTCATATTGCTGAATTCCTCGATGAACATGGTATTACTCATGAGTTCTCTGCTGCATACACTCCCCAACAAAATGGAGTTGTTGAATGAAAGAACAGAACTCTCATTGAAATGGCGAGAACTATGCTCAGTGAGTACAAAACTCCCATTCACTTCTGGGCTGATGCTATTAACACTGCTTGTCATGCTATCAATCGTGTTTATCTTCACAAGTTCTTGAGAAAACTTCATATGAGCTTATCACTGGCAAGAAACTGAATGTTTCTTATTTACGTGTTTTTGGTGCACCTTATTACATTCTTGATATGAATCACTCTTCCAAGTTTGCACCTAAGGCACATGAAGGTTTTCTTCTCGGTTATGGTTCAAACTCGCATATGTATCCTGTCTATAACTCTCACCACATGAAAGTTATGGAAATGGTAAATGTGCGGTTTGATGAATCTAACGGCTCTCAAAAGGAGCACCTGCCAAATGTGATAGATGAACCACTAATATCGGATGCTATTCAGCAAATGGCCATTGGGAGCATCAAGCTTGTTGAAGGAAATATACCCGAGTCCTCTAATGATGATCCTCCTATGACTCGAAGCAGAACTCGTCAAACCACTGCCGAAGCAAATGCTCCTCCGAATGGAAATGGAAATCAAAATCCAAATACTGATCAAAATGTCAATCCTGAAGGGAATGATGACACAAATGCTGATGCTGATGATAATGATCATCACAAAGAAAATGCTCATCCTCATGTGGAAAATCGAGTTGATCCTTCACCAATTCTTGATGAAATAGAGAATCCAGGTTATCGACCCACAACTCGCTCATGCACTCATTTAGCTAACTACTATGGCAGTTGTTGACGCTCAAAAGTGGCACGATTATAAAAAGTAGCTTGAAGCTATGTCAAGATTAATTCAAACTTATTATTGAAAGTCACCATGAGATGGCTCTCTTCAAGAAGATTAAGATAGATATGAAGATGGTGCAAAACGGAGCTCAGGTGCAAAAGATATGACAATTTCGGAGATACCCGTGTTGACATCAGTATAGAAAATGGCATGAAATCTTATTAAGATGGCCTCGGATGAGAAAGTCTTCAACTCCAAAGTTCTTCACCTCATCGAAACGGTTGATTTTGATATAAAAATTGTCTTAATCCGAGGTCGTATGCAAAAGTTACAACCAATACAAAACGCTACTACACTGGATGGCCGGACACTCTGGGAAAACCATCCGGGTTTTGATTTTCTCTGTGGATGGCCGGACACTCCGGGCATGTTCGTCCGGGTTTTGAATTTTGCTGCTGCATACTTCGTATAACAGCCGCCCCCCCAAGATGTACTCAGATTAGAAAACGTTCAACATGGAAGTTGTTCGTCTCGTTGAAACAGTCAAGATTGCTTTTGGGCTCGTTTCCATCCGACACCGTTTACTCACCCAAACATGGCCCGCAAGGTGCAGCCAGATTTTACCGAACAGTTTTGGAAAGTTCGGACAAAACCAATCCGAATTTGACTAGGGTTTTGGATGTGAATCCAAGCCTTTTCCTTGCACGGGAAGTCCAGCCGCCTCTTATATATCTAAGGGGTGACGGCCGATTAAACAACACAGAATCAAACAATCAATCTATCATCTTTTACCTTTACCTTTATCTCTCTCCCTCGTTCTTCGTTCGTTCTTCTAGTTGCAGGGCAGTGATCCACGAGGCCCTAGGGGCGACCAGGTCGACCTAGGGCAGCCCATAGCCGCCGCGCTCCCTGACGGGGTCCCTCCCGGACGTGTGGGGTTTCGGGTCTACAAAAGCGCCTGCCGGATTGTCTTGCGTACCGCGCTTCCGGCGCGTCACCTTCGACGTGAGCTGCGGTGCATCACCCCCGGCGTCGAGGGTACACGGCGACGTGTTCGTGTGCGAACACACTTTTTGGCGACTCCACTAGGGACCGAAGCTTTGAACGGTCTCCACCCCATTCTTGCTACAAAGAGATCGTCATCAAGTTGCTGCAATCTACAAAGGTAATATGAATACCCTATCCCCCTTTGTAGATGCTAATAATCCATATGTTGTTGCTAGATCACCTAATGAGCATAATGTATCAGCTAGCCCTAGTTTTATCAATCATGCATCTAATTATGTGCAAGGGCCGATGCAAAACAATTTTCATGCTTCAAATTTTCATGATTTTAGCAACATATGACATATGTATCCAAACTCTCATGCATCGTCAACCCCACAAATCCATATGCCGATGAACAACATGATGGGTTTGGTTAATCAATTTGAAACACCTCATGTTAAAATTTCCAATAGCATACAAGAAAGTGTTTCACCTTTTTATTCATCGGCAACTAATTTGCAATATGTGAATCCAACCATGCCGATGAATGAGAGAATTGGCTACTACTAGCTATTCGGCCAGTTACTCTCAACCATCATATGGTACACCTCATGTTAGTAATTTTTCGGCACCATACACAACTGTAGATGCTCATAATTCGGCTTCACACCTTTTTGGTCATAGCCGAATAAATGTAAATTTTACAGGAGCCATTGTGCCAAATATTATAGAAGATGAGGTAGTGGTGGCTGCATTAAAGAGTTTAGCCCAGAATAAGAGGATTAGTGCTATTTGCCTTGAACAACATGAAAAAGGGCTATTTCCTGATTATGCTGCAATAAAAGCTAGAGTTTTGCAAGAAGATGAATCTTTGCCAATTGATAAAATTGGCGACCAAAAGTATGGTCTTACAACAATGCATATGCCTTCACCTAGTACTACATCATATTATACACCCCCTACACAATTGCAAAATTTTGGCAACACCCGTGTATCATTGCCGAAAGAATCTAAAAGCATTGGGGGGCAATCATATCCGGAGTGGGCTGAAATTGAGAAAAAGCTTAAAGCCAACTTTGCCGCTCGCCGCCAGAAACAAATAGAAAAAGAATTGGCTCAGATAAAAGAAGCATTGCCAATTGGTAGTATCAATGAAAAGAAGGATGATTCGGAACTTGAAAGTGCTTCGGTTGAAAAAGCCGAATCAAGTAGTATATATTTCGAATCCATCAAATACAAAGAGGCACGCATTATTGAGAAAGGGCATGGCAAGCATAGCAAAACAACCATGCTTGATTTTTCTGAAGTTAATGGAACCTATTTTCTACCCTATGAGTTCCGTGCCATTGACAAGCCTCAAGGACAAGAACAAGTAGCCGAACAAAGTTCGGCTAACATGGATCTTCAAAGCAGTGATGCACGGAATCAAGAAAAAGATGATGACAAGGTGTTGGGGAGCCATCCAAAGACGGAGCAAGATGTTCTTCAAGTGGCACCACCATCATGCTCTCCCAACATATTTGAAGAGGTATGCATAGCAAGTAATTTACCTATTTTCAGATTTGGTCAGAACTTTGTTGTTGATTCATCTATTAGACAAATCCTCACAAGTAATTTTGAAAGACCAATGAAGAAGGGTAATTTACTTGTTAGCAATAAAATTTTTATTGAGCATATCGGTCAATCCATTGCACCATTTATAAAGACCGATAATGACTTGTTGTTGCAGCCAGGGCTTTCCCCATTTCTTTATCTAGAGATCATATCTAATTGGGTGGCTTTGCTTGTTTATTACTTGGCTTTAATTTGGTCTCAATTGAGACATGTATGCTCTAACTATTATTATTTCAGAAATTTAAAGCCAAGGTTAAATTCTTTCGAGAAAACCAACGCTATTATGGTATCTTATCAAAAGACATCGGATATAGAGTGCAAAACACATTGCATAGCCGAACGAGGAGATTCCAAATCTGAACCATTCGTTGCTTACCTCCAAAGTCGTACGCACACCAAGTTCGGCTAGAAAACAAAAAGTATACCTTCAATTCAAACATGTGTGATCAAATTTTTGATTTGTTGTTGAAAAATAATTACATTAGAATTCTTGATCACTGTATCAAGCCATCAAACCAAGGACGAATGTATTGCAGGTTGCATCATTCATTCAAACATAATTTTGAGAATTGCAATATGTTTCGTCAAATAGTTAAATCGGCCATTGAAAAAGGACGATTGAAATTTGTTGAGACACCAAGAGATGAACAGTCTATTCCGATTGGTCCTGATGGCAAAAAGTTTATGCATCGGCTGCTTCAAGCCGATTCATTTAAAGAGAAGGTAAAAACTGCAGGTGATGGGATCAAGCTTTCAAGAAGTGAAGTTGTTGAAGAGCATAACGAACATAATCTTGAGGGTGAGAATTCCATCGAAGCTACAATGGAGATGCCAAGGACTGGGGGGAAGCAAGCAAATCCAATGATCGATGAAAGCAAACCAAAAGAAAACAAAGGCGGAAACAAGCGCTAGTGTAAGAGATCAAAAATCACCTTCGCTGAACTATTGGTTAAATATCAAAAGAAGAGTGAAGAGAAGAATGCTTATCGTCCAAATCATGCAAAGAAACCAAGATCACCCCATGGCGCAAATATGAGGATTGGTATTGGCAAAGTGATAATTTTAATGCAACATATTCATATCCTTATTTTGGGCTGCCAATGCCAATATCGTGGATGCCTCCCTATGCTCATATAAATACATATTCATCATGGGACATGTATGATACAAGGGCACATTCTCCATCTTATTCTAGACCATCTCACCAATACTATGTAGCTCCAAGGAGATCAACATTTGAACAATCACGCGTCAAAGACCGTTTCAATCATAAGGAACCGGTCCAGAGCTCAAGGAAGAAGAAAGAGGTGGTAAAGCAAGTTTACCACGTGAAAAGAGATGGTCGTAAGTGTGCTGCTTCAGATTTGATCCCAAATAACAAAGAGCCAATTAAAGTGTTGACATTGGCTACAAAAGGCAAAGAAGTGAAGCAATCAATTGATAAAAATCAGAGTGCCAAATCCGAAGAAAAGAAGTTGAGGGTGCATAAGGCCCAAAAAGAGTTTCCATTGGTTGAAACAAAATCACGGCCGAGATGCCCACTCGGTTTATCATATTGGCAAAAAAAGAAATTACAAAATCTTAGTGCACAAGAGCTAAAAAAGAAGAACATGACATGGGTTCCCAAGAAGATCAATCAAGACAAAAATGATGTGCATGCTTCTGTTGCAACAAGTACAATAAAAGGGAAGAAGGGAAATAATGAAAGCAACAAACAATTAAGCCGAAGGTGCGCATCACAACATCAAAATCTTCGGTTAGCACATCATCCATTTTCTTCAACCATGTCGTTGATGCCTTTGCCATGGAATTCATCCCTAGGTATGATCAATTACCCTCCATGGATTTATTTTGATCCATTGATGCAACATAATTTTCTATATCATAAGAGGGTATTACCAAATTACCATACATTTGGTTAGTTACATTGTTGCTAATACAAAGGGGCTGAAATATTTTATTCCTATTTTATTTTTTTATTTCGGCTATACATAGTTTGGTGGGTGAATTCTACATGGACCTCATGTTAATGGCCGATATTTATCTATCGCCCTAAGAATATGTCAAAGCATGGCCGATGTACTATCCTAACATCGTCCTTAGTTCAATTGGAGACCAAAACAAGCCTCATGTTGCTTAAAATATTTTTTCACAATGATCAAAGCCGAATATAAAATTTTATTCGGTTTGGAGCTTTTGGTTGCCATAGGTGCTATACACATTGAGGCTTTCGGTGTTTCGTTATGAGTAGTGCAACAAATATCCAAGGGCTATGAATGTTTTGAGAATCACTTGTAGTTTATCTTGAGGTATGTCTAGATGCAAAATTTACCTTCGTTGCTTTAAAATTGTTCATATTTCTAGGCATGACAATTCAAAAGAGTTCACACAGCAAGCATCCGGCTACTATGTTAATCATGGTGTATTGTATTTCTATCAATAGCCGATGCTTAGTCTCGTCAACATAGGTAAGGCTGAACCGAAGTCCATCGCTTCGGCCACTAATGATTTTTTATGTAGGCAAAAAGTAGGATTGAAGAAAGTTTATTGTTGACTATTTGCAAAATCCTAGCAAAAGGGCGAGCAATATGGTTTGGAGGATGACCTTGAGATACATATCTATGGGACCTTATCATCGGAAGTTGAGAAGGTTTCGCCCAAGCTTTCATCAAGGATTCAAAAAAATGATGGCCGATATATAATTATCGCCCTAAGAATATAAATGGCTGATGGAGTGTTGACATCGTCCTTAGAACCAACACGGTGCATGTTATTTTTCGGCACACTAGCTTTGCCGAAAAATAGGGGGGCATGTGTTGACGCTCAAAAGTGGCACGGTTATAAAAAGTAGCTTGAAGCTATGTCAAGATTAATTCAAACTTATTATTGAAAGTTACCATGAGATGGCTCTCTTCGAGGATCAAGATAGATATGAAGATGGTGCAAAACGGAGCTCAGGTGCAAAAGATATGACAATTTTGGAGATACCCGTGTTGACATCAGTATAGAAAATGGCATGAAGTCTTATTAAGATGGCCTCGGATGAGAAAGTCTTCAACTGCAAAGTTCTTCGTCTCGTCGAAACGGTTGATTTTGATATAAAAGTTGTCTTAATCCGAGGTCGTATGCAAAAGTTACATCCAATACAAGACGCTGCTATACTGCATGGCCGGACACTCCGGGAAAACCATCCGGGTTTTGATTTTCTGTGTGGATGGCCGGACACTCCGGGCATGTTCGTCTGGGTTTTGAATTTCGCTGCTGCAGACTTCGTAAAACAGTCGAAACCCCCCTCAAGATGGCCTCAGATCAAAAAACGTTCAACGTGGAAGTTGTTCGTCTCGTCGAAACAGTCAAGATTGCTTTTGGGCTCGTTCCCATCCGACACCATTTACTCACCCAAACATGGCCCGCAAGGTGCAGCCAGATTTTACCGAACAGTTTTGGAAAGTTCGGACAAAACCAATCCGAATTTGACTAGAGTTTTGGACGTGAATCCAAGCCTTTTCCTTGCACGAGAAGTCCAGCCGCCTCTTATATATCTAAGGGGTGACGGCCGATTAAACAACACACAATCGAACAATCAATCTATCATCTTTTACCTTTACCTTTATCTCTCTCCCTCGTTCTTCTTCTTCCTCGTTCTTCATTCGTTCTTCTAGTTGCAGGGCGGCGATCCACGAGGCCCTAGGGGTGACCAGGTCGACTTAGGGCAGCCCATAGCCGCCACGCTCCCTGACGGGGTCCCTCCCGAGCGTGTGGGGTTTCGGGTCTACAAAAGCGCCTACCAGATTGTCTTGCATACCGCACTTCCGGCGGGTCTTCTTCGACGTGAGATGCGGTGCATCACCCCCGGCGTCGAGGGTACACGGTAACGTGTTCGTGTGCGAACAACAGTTTCTCCTTTGTTTCCTTGGTAGAACCTACCATGTATGAAGAAGCCATGAATGATCTGGATTGTTTGAATGCCATGCAAGAGG
Organism: Triticum dicoccoides; assembly: GCF_002162155.2. Taxonomy (NCBI): domain Eukaryota; kingdom Viridiplantae; phylum Streptophyta; class Magnoliopsida; order Poales; family Poaceae; genus Triticum; species Triticum dicoccoides. Next base: position 106,790,719 of record NC_041389.1, on the reverse strand, counting down.
AGTTGGTGCAATTCGAATTGAATGATGTATGGGAACTGGTTGATAAACCAAATCCCAAGAAGCACAATATCATCGGCACAAAATGGATCTTCCGCAATAAGAAAGATGAAAATGGCATTATGGTGAGAAACAAAGCACGACTTGTTGCTCAAGGGTACACTCACGTAGAAGGTATTGATTTCGGTGAAACATATGCTCATGTTGCCGCCTTGAGGCAATTCACATTCTACTTGCATATACAAATTACAATGATATCCTGCTTTACCAAATGGATGTGAAAAGTGCTTTCCTCAGTGGTGAAATTGATGAGGAAGTTTAGATTAGACAGCCGCCTGGCTTTGAACACCCCGAGTTTCCTAACAAAGTTTTCAGGTTGAAGAAAGCTTTATATGGCCTAAAGCAAGCTCCTCGAGCATGGTATGACACCCTGAAGAAATTTTTGCTCGACAGAGGGTTCAAGCCAGGATCCACAGATGCCACACTTTTCACTCGTGCTGTTGATAATGATTTATTCATTTGTCCAATCTATGTGGATGATATTATCTTCGGTTGTACTAATAATGCTTGCAGCTTAGAATTCGAGAAAATGATGTCCGGTAAAAATCAAATGTCCATGATGGGTGAACTCAAATTCTTTCTCAGACTGCAAATTCGTCAACAAGCAAATGTCATATTCATCTCTCAGGAGAAATATCTAAAAGAGTGCCTGAATAAATTCAAAATGCAAGATTCCAAAATGAAGGGCTACAAAACTCAAATGCCCACGAATGGTAAGCTAGATGCAGATGTGTATGGTAAGTATTACGATCAGAAAGCCTATTGTTCGATGATTGGATCTCTTCTTTATCCATGTGCATCCAGACCTGACATTACGTGTGCCCGCTATCAAGCTACACCAAAAGAATCACATCACCGAGCGGTCATGTGCATTCTGAGATATTTGGCTCACACCCCCACCTTAGGTTTATGGTATTCTAAGGGAGCACAATTTGATCTTGTTGGTTATTCAGACTCAGATTGGGCTGGTGACTTGGTTGATAGGAAATCTACTTCGGGACATGTCATTTTCTCGATAGATCATTGGTCTATTGGTCATCAAGGAAGCAGAATTGTGTATCTCTCTCTATGGCTGAAGCCGAATATATTGCTGTTGGCGCTGTTGTACTCGGTTATTGTGGATGAAGCAAACACTAAAGATTATGGCATCAAGGCCAAGCATATCGCTCTGTATTGTGATAATGAGAGTGCCATAAAATTGTACACAATCCTATGCAGCATTCTCGCACGAAGCATGTTGCCATCAGACATCATTTTATTTGCGATCATGTTGCTCGAGAGGATATCATTATCAATCACGTCAAGACCGAAGACAATCTCGCTGATATTTTCACCAAGCCTCTAGATGAGAAATGATTTTGTGCGTTGCGGTGTGAGCTAAATATCCTGGACTTCGCAAACGTGTAGTAAGTTGGACTCGGCACTTGTGCTAACACTTCCACATCTTTGAAGGAATGGGTGCATAACACTCGAAGAGTTTGAAAATTTCGACAAAGTGAAATTTTCTTTCTGAGAGTGAATACATTAACGAAGAACTAGACTAACTGGGTGCCATGATAATTTTGCGACGCTCGGGGTCATACAGTTCTTATACGGTGGGTTACGCCACCACAATTTTCTTTCATTGGATTTCTCTTCGATTGATAGATTTTGTTTTTGTCCGAATGCATTTCTCTTATAGCTATTTGCTCGTGTGCTTGTGTGTCTGCCTGAGTGAAATGCCTAGGACACTATTTTCCCTCTATTCTATCTCTTTGAGTCTATGCTGTTCCGTTGCAAATACTCAAATTTTATCTGGAAAGAAACTTTATCTGGTGTCCTTGACCACGATTAAGATATGGTCCAAACTTTAATCTGTTTTGGCGAAAGCTGTCCAAAATGTGGGGTTTCCCGCCCAAGTCAGGACCACAATCTTTGACGGTTGCCACGTGCAACACATCAGTTGTCAGTCCATCCTATCCATTGAATCGCAATCATCTCTTCTTAGAGACCGTCCGATCAAAATCCTCTGTGTGCGGTTATTTCCATTCGCCTATAAATAAACCGCACCGCTCCTTCTTCCACTTTACTATCTTTATCCTTGCCTCCACTCCGCCGAAACCCTCTTAGTAGCGCTCCTCCTTGAGCTCAATACCGATGACCCCTTCGCCGCTTAACTACTGGAAAGAGGTCACCGGAGTCATTCCACGCTGACGCGGGACATCTTCTTCCCTGCGTCGCCGTAGTTGCTGCATGCCACCAAGCTAGGGTTTATCTCCGATTTTACCGCATATCTTAGATCTAGGTTTTTACCCTTCTAGTGTGGATGTGGTTTGTAGTTGTTCCTCGCATCTGAATGTCTCAGATCTGGGGTTTGTGCTATGTTTCTCTCAAATGATATGCCTAGCTCAATGTCTAGTATTTTCTTCAGACCTACTAGCTCGATCTATTTGTTTCATTCATTCGATACATTTCTCAAAGTCTGTATCTGATTCTTCCTCAAAATGCTATTTGTTTGAGAAAGCATTCGTTGTGAGCATTTGTAACCCTGTCGCCATTTTCCCTTGTACCTATTCTATTTCACAAGCATATACATTCTGTTGAAGATTCTGCCAGACCGCACAGTATGGCTGACGAAGAAGAGGCATTCATGGGAACAGTTGATGATTCCAAAGAACCAAATGCAAAGGGCCCAATGGTAGGCCCATCTACCAGCAAAATAAAGAGAGATGAACCAAATGCAAATGAGCAAAAAGCAAATGCTCCAAAGAAAAGGAAAGGTGGCAGGCAACCTCTCACAAACTCAGCACACTATATCTCTCATGATGACTACAACATAGTTCCCGCAGAAGATTCAACTCAGAGAAAAGGCGTGTCCAAAAGATTCGGTGTCACGGGGTACAGAAGTGGTTCCACTACAAGATGGTTCATCCTTGGTATGCCAAGAATTTTGCTTTCCATCCCCCATGGGGTGACTATTGATGTCAAAACCGGCAGATCTCGGTTAGGGGGTCCTGAACTATGTGTCTAAGGATCGAAGGTAACAGGGAGGCAAGGGACACGATGTTTACCCAGGTTCGGGCCCTCTTAATGGAGGTAATACCCTACTTCTTGCTTGATTGACTTTGATGAGTATAGGGGTTACAAGAGTTGATCTACCTCGAGATCGTAATGGCTAAACCCTAGATGACTAGCCTATATGATTGTGATTGCCTCTATGGACTAAACCCTCCGGTTTATATAGATACCAGAGGGATCTAGAGTTGTACAGAGTCAGTTACAGAGAAAGGAAGGTACATGATCCGAACGCCAAACTTGCCATCCACGCTAAGGAGAGTCCCATCCGGACACGGGGAAGGTTCTTCTATCTCGTATCTTCATGGCCCATCAGTCCGACCCATATCACATAGCCCGAATGCCCGAGGGGCCCTTAGTCCAGGACTCCCTCAGTAGCCCCTGAACCAGGCTTTAATGATGATGTATCCGGCGCGCTGATTGTCTTCGGAATTGCAAGGCGGGTTCCCCTTTCTGAATACTCCAAAGTAGTTTTCCGCATACAAAGAGCTGTGTCCGGCTTTGCTTAACACGTACAACCCTAAGCTAGAGCAACAATACTTAAAATAAGTCACGTCTACGGGCCACTTTTCCGGCGAGACGTATAGTTCTAGCCTTATTATTATTCTAAACCGTTTTACAGCCTCGTTTCACATTTCGAGGTATGGCTAATGACATGTCTTGTCAAAGCAGAGATCGTGTCCCCTTATGATGGGATTCTCATCAATAGGGGTTTTGGGTAATCCAACCGTGTCATTCACACGTCCCCTTGGGAATAGGCGAGATTTAAGGCTTATGAGGGGGCGCTTTATATTCGCTGCCTCTATAAGAGGACAAAGACCCATCTGTTCACCTCACGCCTTCTCCTTCTCCCGCCTTTCAATCCCCCGAGCTCCAGCAATGGCCAGATCTAGGGAGGAGGTCAAGGAAGAAGAAGAAGAAGGGGGCCCCTCTCCCCCTTGCTTCCGATGGCGCCGGAACGCCGCCGGGGGCCATCGTCATCACCGCGATCTTCACCAACACCGCCGTCATCTTCACCAACATCTCCATCACCTTCCCCCATCTATATTCAGCGGCCCACTCTCCCGCATCCCGCTGTACCCTCTACTTGAACATGGTGCTTTATGCTTCATATTATTATCCAATGATGTGTTGCTATCCTATAATGTCTGAGTAGATTTTCGTTGTCCTATCAGTGATTGATGAATTGCTATGATTGGTTTGAGTTGCATGTTTTATTATTGGTGCTGTCTATTGTGCCCTCCGTGTCGCGCAAGCGTGAGGGATTCCCGCTGTAGGGTTTGCAATATGTTTATGATTTGCTTATGGTGGGTGGCGTGAGTGACAGAAGCACATACCCGAGTAAGTAGGTTGTTTGCGTATGGGATAAAGGGGACTTGATACTTTAATGCTATGGTTGGGTTTTACCTTAATGAATCTTTAGTATTTGCGGATGCTTGCTAGAGTTCCAATCATAAGTGCATATGATCCAAGTAGAGAAAGTATGTTAGCTTATGCCTCTCCCTCAAATAGAATTGCAATAGTGATTACCGGTCTAGTAACGTAGTCAATTGCTTAGGGGCAATTTCACAACTCCTACCACCACTTTTCCACACTCGCTATATTTACTTTCTTGCATCTTTATCTAAACAACCCCTAGCTTTTATTTACGCGTTCTTTACTTTCTTGCAAACCTATCCTATCACACCTACAAAGTACTTCTAGTTTCATACTTGTTCTAGGTAAAGCGAACGTCAAGTGTGCGTAGAGTCGTATCAGTGGCCGATAGGACTTGAGAGAGTATTTGTTCTACCTTTAGCTCCTCGTTGGGTTCGACACTCTTACTTATCGAAAGAGTCTACAACTATCCCGTATACTTGCGGGTCATCAAGACCTTTTTTGGCGCCGTTGCCGGGGAGTCATAGCGTGGGGTGAATATTCTCGTGTGTGCTTGTTTACTTTATCACTAAGTAATTTTTATTTGCTGTTCTTAGTTGTTCTCTATCTTTAGTTATGGATATGGAACGCAAAATACCAAAAAAATTAGCTGTACTTGCTACTCATGAAGATGGGGTAACTCCTAAAACCCTCGATTCTCATTATGCGAAAGATATTATGTACTACTTTGATAATCTTGAGAAAGCCCCATTCAACTTTATAATGGGAGACACGTTGGATCAACGTGAATACTTTAGGGATTATCGCTGGACACAAAAAGGGAAACTATTATGGGATCAATTTATTATGTTGCGTTGGTATGCCTGGAATCTATGCTTGAGTTATGATATTACTTGTTGCTCTAGGATGGAGGCTCCACACCTTCCCTTTTCATGTAAATTTAATGATAATGAAACCTTAGCTTCTTGTGCTAATGGTATATATGATTACTATGATGTGGAACAAATAGAAGAATTTGTTGCTTTTAAGGCTGCTTGTGAAATTGAACCTTTGTTTGAAAAGTATGAAGCTTTAGATGATGATGCTTATAGGCCTGACAATCTTGCTATACTTAGATATTTCTATGAAAATTATGAATACAATTACTATATTAATGCATTTATTGAGAAAGTCTCCACTGTCCAAGAAGAGATTAATATTTTGTAGGAAGCTATGGAAGAAGAAATTGATGAAACTGTGAGCTCATTGGATGAAAAAGATGATGAGGAGAGCGAAGAACAAAAGGAGGAAGAGCGGATTAGCTACCCGTGCCCACCTTCTAATGAGAGTAACCCTCCAACTCATACATTATTTAATTCCCCTTCGTGCTTACCGAAGGATGATTGCTATGATGATTGCTATGATCCCGTTGATTCTCTTGAAATTCCCTTTTTGATGATGCTTGCTATGCTTGTGGCCAAGATGCCAATATGAATTATGCTTATGCAGATGAACTTGCTATAGTTCCTTATGTTAAACATGAAATTGTTGCTATTGCACCCACGCATGATAGTCCTATTATCTTTATGAATTCTCCAAACTACACTTTATCGGAGAAGTTTGTGCTTATTAAGGATTATATTGATGGGTTGCCTTTTACCATTGCACATGATGATTTTGATGAATATAATATGCATGTGCTTGCTGCTCCTACTTGCAATTATTATGAGAGAGCAACTACATCTCCGCCTCTTTATGTTTCCAACACGATGAAATTGCAAGAAACTGCTTATACTATGCATTGACCTTTACTATGTGTGCATGAATTGTTCTCTTATGACATGCCGATGCATAGGAAGAGAGTTAGACTTCGTTGTTGCATGATATATGTTACTTTGTTCTCACTACTAAATTACAAACCATTGTTAATTAATATTGGCTTTGATATACCTTGGGATCCGGGTGGATTCATTACTTGAGCACTATATCCCTAGCTTAATGGATTTAAAGAAAGCGCTGTCAGGGAGACAACCCGGAAGTTTTAGAGAGTCATTTATTTCTGTTGAGTGCTTTTATATAGTTTAAAAATAAAAAATAAAGAGGGGAACCTAAAAACTTTTCAAAAAGGAAAGTGAAAGTGAGAGAGACAAGCATTGTTGAAGTGGGAGAGCTCCTTGAACTTTGTTCATGCTCACGGAAACTTTGTGAATCTTGATTACAGAAACTTTTGATCAAAAATAATTATCCCCTTGTACAATTCCATTGTATTATAAAAATAATGTGCTAAGGTTTGCCTTTAGGATGTTTACAATGCTTGTTGGTTTGTACGGTGCGGGACAGAAACTTTGGCTGTAGTGCGCGATTTTAAATTCTTAACTGAAACGTCAAACGGTTCTGATTCCTTTTGCACTGTCTTTCTGTACAAATTTTTTATTTTTCCTAATTTTTATAGAATTGTTGGAGTACCAGAAGTATGGTGGATGTTAATATTGCTACAGACTGTTCTATTCTTGACAGATTCTGTTTTTGATGCATAGTTTGCTTGTTTTGATGAATCTATCAATTTATATGAGTGGATTAAGCCATGAAAAAGTTATGTTACAGTAGACAAAATGCAAAAACAAAATATGAATTGGTTTGCAACATTACTTAGAGTGGTGATTTGCTTTATTATACTAACGGATCTTACCGAGTTTTCTGTTGAAGTTTTGTGTGGATGAAGTGTCTAAACGAGGAGGTCTCGATATGAGGAAAAGGAAGAGAGGCAAGAGCTCAATCTTGGGGATGCCCGAGGCACCCCAAGTAAATATTAAAGGAGACTCAAGCGTCTAAACTTGGGGATGCCCTGGAAGGCATCCCCTCTTTCTTCAACAAGTATCGGTATGTTTTCATATTCGTTTCGTTTATGCATTATGTGCAAGTCTTGGAGCGTCTTTTGCATTTAGTTTTCACTTTTCTTTTATGCACCATGCTGGTATGAGATAGTCCTTGGTTGATTTATAGAATACTCATTGCACTTCACTTAAATCTTTTGAGTATGGCTTTATAGAATGCTTCATGTGCTTCACTTATATCATTTGAAGTTTGGATTGCCTGTTTTTCTTCACATAGAAAACCGCCATTTGTAGAATGCTCTTTTTCTTCACTTATATTTGTTAGAGCATGGGCATATCTTTTGTATAAAGAATTAAACTCTCTTGCTTCACTTATATCTATTTAGAGTGATGACAGGAATTGGTCATTCACATGGTTAGTCATAAAATCCTACATAAACTTGTAGATCGCTGAATATGATATGTTTGATTCTTTGGAATAGTTTTGCGATATAGAAGTGATAATATGTGGGAGGTACTAGTAGATGGTTGTGGTTTGTAAAGATGTTGGTGTTAAGGTTTGTGATTCCCGAAGCATGCACGTATGGTCTACTAACTATGTAACCAAATTGGTGCACATTGTATTTTGATTGTTTATCTTTGCGTGAAGGTCGGGGGCGCGTGATGGTTAACTCCTACCAGCCTCCCCCCTAGGAGTATGCGTGTAGTACTTTGTTTCAAGGGCTTTTAAATTTTTGCAGTAAGTATGTGATTTCTTTATGACTAATGTTGAGTCCATGGATTATACGCACTTTTACCTTTCCATCATTGCTAGCCTTTTCGGTACCGTGCATTGCCCTTTCTCACCTCGAGAGTTGGTGCAAACTTTGCCGGTGCATCCAAACCCCGTGATACGATACGCTCTATCACACATAAGCCTCATTATATCTTCCTCAAAACAACCACCATACCTACCTATTATGGCATTTCCATAGCCATTCCGAGATATATTGCCATGCAACTTCCATCATCATCATATACATGACTTGAGCATTCATTTTCATATTGCTTTGCATGATCGTAAGATAGCTAGCATGATGTGATGTCATTTCTACGCTAGATCATTGCACATCCCGGTACACCGCCGGAAGCATGCATATAGAGTCATATCTTTGTTCTAGTATCGAGTTGTAATATTGGGTTGTAAGTAAATAAAAGTGTGATGATCATCATTATAGAACATTGCCCAAAAAAAGGAAAAAAAAGGAAAGGCCAAAGAAGCCTAAATAAAAAAGGGGGCCAAAGAATCCCACCCAAAAAGAAATAAAAATAAAAAAAAGAAAAAAAAATAAAGAAAAAGAAAATGGGCAATGTTACTATCCTTTTTCCACACTTGTGCTTCAGAGTAGCACCATGTTCTTCATATAGATTGTCTCCTATGCTGTCACTTTCATATACTAGTGGGAATTTTCATTACAGAACTTGGCTTGTATATTCCAACGATGGGCTTCCTCAAATGCCCTAGGTCTTCATGAGCAAGCAAGTTGGATGCACACCCACTTAGTTTTCAGTTTGAGCTTTCATGCACTTATAGGTCTTAGTGCATCCGTTGCATGGCAATCCCCACTCCTCACATTGACATCAATTGATGGACATCTCCATAGCCCATTGATTAGCCGCGTTGATGTGAGACTTTCTCCCTTTTTGTCTTCTCCACATAACCTCCATCATCATATTCTATTCCACCCATAGTGCTATATCCATGGCTCACGCTCATGTATTGCTTGAAGGTTGAAAAAGTTTGAGAATACTAAAGTATGAAATAATTGCTTGGCTGACACCGGGATAGGCATGAGGGGTACCTTGTGTTAAGAAAAGGGAGCATACAAGACTATATGATTTTGTAGGGATAACTTTCTGAAGCATTGATGTTTTGAAAGACATGATTGTTTGTTGGGATTCCCTAAGTATTATTGCTTTTATGTCAAATGATAGACTATTGCTTTGAATCACTCGTGTCTTAATATTCATGCCATGATTAGACATATGATCAAGATTATGCTAGGTAGCATTCCACATCAAAAATTATTATTTTTATCATTTACCTACTCGAGGACGAGCAGGAATTAAGCTTGGGGATGCTGATACGTCTCCATCGTATCTATAATTTTTGATTGTTCCATGCCAATATTCTTCAACTTTCATATACTTTTGGCAACTTTTTATACTATTTTTTGGGACTAACATATTGATCCAGTGCCCAGTGCCAGTTCCTGTCTGTTGCATGTTTTTTGTTTCGCAAAAACCCAATATCAAACGGAGTCCAAACGGGATAAAAATGTCTGGAGATTTTTTTTGGAATATTTATGATTTTTGGGAAGTAAAATCAACGCAAAACAATGTCCGGGGTGGCCACGAGACAGGGGGGCGTGCCCCAGGGAGGCAGGCGCGCCCTGGGCTCTCGTGGGCCACGCGTAAGGCGGTTGACGCTCTTCTTTTGGCGCAGGAAAGTTAATTTTATGAGAAAGATCTGGGCGAAAGATTCACCCCAATCGGAGTTACGGATCTCCAGATATAAAAGAAACGGTCAAGGGATAGAATCTGAGAACGCAGAAACAGAGAGATAGATCCAATCTCGGAGGGGCTCTCGCCCCTCCCACGCCATGGGAGCCAAGTACCAGAGGGGAAACCCTTCTCCCATCTAGGGAGGAGGTCAAGGAAGAAGAATAAGAAGGAAGGCCCTCTCCCCCTTGCTTCCGGTGGCGCCGGAACGCCGCCGGGGGCCATCATCATCACCGCGATCTTCACCAACACCGCCGTCATCTTCACCAACATCTCCATCACCTTCCCCCATCTATATTCAGCGGTCCACTCTCCCGCATCCCGCTATACCCTCTACTTGAACATGGTGCTTTATGCTTCATATTATTATCCAATGATGTGTTGCCATCCTATGATGTCTGAGTAGATTTTCGTTGTCCTATCGGTGATTGATGAATTGCTACGATTGGTTTGAGTTGCATGTTTTATTATTGGTGTTGTCCGATTGTGCCCTCCATGTCGCGCAAGTGTGAGGGATTCCCGCTGTAGGGTTTGCAATATGTTTATGACTTGCTTATGGTGGGTGGCCTGAGTGACAGAAGCACAGACCCGAGTAAGTAGGTTGTTTGCGTACGGGATAAAGGGGAATTGATACTTTAATGCTATGGTTGGGTTTTACCTTAATGAATCTTTAGTATTTGCGGATTCTTGGTAGAGTTCCAATCATAAGTGCATATGATCCAAGTAGAGAAAGTATGTTAGCTTATGCCTCTCCCTCAAATAAAATTGCAATAGTGATTACCGGTCTAGTAACATAGTCAATTGCTTAGGGGCAATTTCACAACTCCTACCATCACTTTTCCACACTCGCTATATTTACTTTCTTGCATCTTTATCTAAACAGCCCCTAGCTTTTATTTACGCGTTCTTTACTTTCTTGCAAACCTATCCTATCACACCTACAAAGTACTTCTAGTTTCATACTTGTTCTAGGTAAAGCGAACATCAAGCATGCGTAGAGTCGTATCAGCGGCCGATAGGACTTGAGAGAGTATTTCTTCTACCTTTAGCTCCTCGTTGGGTTCGACACTCTTACTTATCGAAAGAGGCTACAACTATCACGTATACTTGCGGGTCATCGGTTAGATTAACCTTAATACTTCTTTTGTAGTTGCGGATGCTTGCAATATGGGTTAATCATAAGTGGGATGCTTGTCAAAGAAAGGGCAGTACCCAAGCACCAGTACACCCACATATCAAATTATCAAAGTACCGAACGCGAATCATATGAGCGTGATGGAAACTAGCTTGACGATAATTCCCATGTGTCCTCGGGAGCGTTTTTCTCATTATAAGAAATTGTCCAGGCTTGTCCTTTTCTACAAAAAGGATTGGGCCACCTTGCTGCACCTTATTTACTTTCATTTCTTGTTACCCGATACAAATTATCTTATCACAAAACTATCGGTTACCTACAATTTCAGTGCTTGCAGAGAATACCTTACTGAAAACCGCTTGTCATTTGCTTCTGCTCCTCGTTGGGTTCGACACTCTTACTTATCGAAAGGACTACGATAGATCCCCTATACTTGTGGGTTATCAAGACTCTTTTCTGGCGCCGTTGCTGGGGAGTGAAGCGCCTTTGGTGAGTGGAACTTGGTAAGGAAAACTTTATATAGTGTGCTGGAATTTTCTGTCACTTGTTACTATGGAAACTAATCCTTTGAGGGGTTTGTTCGGGGCATCTTCGCCCTGACCAGTAGAGCAAAGAGTTGATCCTCAACCTACTGAACCCACTGAAAATGTTTACTTTGAGATTCCTTCGGGTATGATAGAGAAACTGCTAGCTAATCCCTTTGCAGGAGATGGAACATTGCATCCCGATTTACACCTTATCTATGTGGATGAAGTTTGTGGATTATTTAAGCTTGCAGGTATTCCCGATGATGTTGTTAAGAGGAAGGTCTTCCCTTTATCTTTGAAGGGAGATGCATTGACATGGTATAGGCTATGTGATAATACGGGATCTTGGAACTATAAACGATTGAAATTGGAGTTTCACCAGAAGTTCTATCCTATGCATCTTGTTCATCGTGATCGTAATTATATATAGAATTTTTGGCCTCACGAAGGAGAAAGCATCGCTCAAGCTTGGGGGAGGCTTGAGTCAATGTTATATTCGTGCCCCAATCATGAGCTCTCAAGGGATATGATTATTCAAAATTTCTATGCTCGGCTTTCTCTGAATGATCGCACCATGCTCGATACTTCCTATGCTGGTTCTTATATGCTGAATACTATTGAATTCAAGTGAGATTTATTGGAAAGAATTAAACGCAACTCTGAATATTGGGGTTCCCACGATGGGAAGGAGTCAGGTATGACACCTAAGTTTGATTGTGTTAAATCTTTTATGGATACCGATGCTTTTCATAGATTTAGCGTTAAATATGGACTTGACTCTGAGATAGTAGCTTCTTTTTGTGAATCTTTTGCTGCTCACATTGATCTCCCTAAGGAGAAGTGGTTTAAATATAATCCTTCCATTGAAGTAAAAGTAGTTGTACCTGTTACAGTTGAAGAAAAGACTATCACTTATAATGATCCTATTGTTCCTACTACTTATGTTGAGAAACCACCTTTTCCTGTTAGAATAAAGGATCATGCTAAAGCTTCAAATGTGGTTCATAAGAGTAATACTAGAACATATACACCTCCTGAGCAAATTAAAGTTGAACCTAGTATTGCCATGGTTAAGGATCTCTTGGATGATAATATAGATGGGCATGTTATTTACTTCTGTGAACAGGCTGCTAATATTGCTAGACCCAATTCTAAGATACATAGACCTATTGTAGGCATGCCTGTTATTTCTGTTAAAATAGGAGATCATTGTTATCATGGCTTATGTGATATGCGTGCTAGTGCTAGTGCAATACCTCATTCCTTATATGAAGAAATTATGCATGATATTGCACTCGCTGAGTTGGAAGGTATCGATGTTACTATTAAGCTTGCCAATAGAGATACTATTTCACCAATTGGGATTGTTAGAGATGTTGAAGTCATGTGTGGGAAAGTTAAATATCCTGCTGATTTTCTTGTTCTTGGTTCCCCACAAGATGACTTTTGTCCCATTATTATTGGGGAACGTAGTAATTTCAAAAAAAAAAATTCCTACGTACACGCAAGATCATGGTGATGGCATAGCAACAAGAGGGGAGAGTGTTGTCCACGTACCCTCGTAGACCGTAAGCGGAAGCGTTATGACAACGCGGTTGATGTAGTCGTACGTCTTCACGATCCGACCGATCCAAGTACCGAACGTACGGCACCTTTGAGTTCAGCACACGTTCAGCTCGATGACGATCCCCGGACTCCGATCCAGCGAAGTGTCGGGGATGAGTTCCGTCAGCACGACGGCGTGGTGACGATGATGATGCTCTACCGGCGCAGGGCTTCGCCTAAACTCCGCGACGATATGACCGAGGTAGAATATGGTGGAGGGGGGCACCGCACACGGCTAAGGAACGGTCAGTAGATCAACTTGTGTGTCATGGGGTGTCCCCCCGCCCCCGTATATAAAGGAGCAAGGGAGGAGGAGGCCGGCCCTAGGAGGAGGGCGCACCAAGGGGAGTCCTACTCCCGGCCTTCTTTCCTAGTCCAACTAGGAGAAGGGGGGAAAGGAGGGAAGTGGAGAAGGAAGGGAGAGGGGGGCCGCGCCCCAAACCCTTTGTCCAATTCGGACTGGGCTTGGGAGGGGCGCGCGCCACCTCCTTGCTCTTTCCCACTAAGGCCCATTAAGGCCCAATACTCTTCCCCGTATTCCCGTAACTCCCCGGTACTCCGAAAAATACCCGAATCACTCGGAACCTTTCCGAACTCCGAATATAGTCGTCCAATATATCGATCTTTACGTCTCGACCATTTCGAGACTCCTCGTCATGTCCCCGATCTCATCCGGGACTCCAAACTCCTTCGGTACATCAAAACTCATAAACTCATAATAAAACTGTCATTGAAACCTTAAGCGTGCGGACCCTACGGGTTCGAGAACTATGTAGACATGACCTAGAACTATTCTCGGCCAATAACCAATAGCGGAACCTGGATTCTCATATTGGCTCCTACATATTCTACGAAGATCTTTATCGGTCAAACCGCATAACAACATACGTTGTTCCCTTTGTCATCGGTATGTTACTTGCCCGAGATTCGATCGTCGGTATCCAATACCTAGTTCAATCTCGTTACCGGCAAGTCTTTTTTCTCGTTACATAATGCATCATCCCGCAACTAACTCATTAGCTACATTGCTTGCAAGGCTTATAGTGATGTGCATTACCGAGAGGGCCCAGAGATACTTCTCCGACAATCGGAGTGACAAAACCTAATCTCGAAATACGCCAACCCAACATGTACCTTTGGAGACACCTGTAGTACTCCTTTATAATCACCCAGTTACGTTGTGATGTTTGGTAGCACCCAAAGTGTTCCTCCGGTAAACGGGAGTTGCATAATCTCATAGTTACAGGAACATGTATAAGTCATGAAGAAAGCAGTAGCAACATACTAAACGATCGTGTGCTAAGCTAACGGAATGGGTCAATTCAATCACATCATTCTCCTAATGATGTGATCCCGTTAATCAAATGACAACTCCTTTGTCCATGGCTAGGAAACTTAACCATCTTTAATTCACGAGCTAGTCAAGTAGAGGCATACTAGTGACACTATGTTTGTCTATGTATTCACACATGTATTATGTTTCCGGTTAATACAATTCTAGCATGAATAATAAACATTTATCATGAAATAAGTAAATAAATAATAACTTTATTATTGCGTCTAGGGCATATTTCCTTCAGTCTCCCACTTGCACTAGAGTCAATAATCTAGTTCACATCACCATGTGATTTAACACCAATATTCACATCTGTATGTGATTAATACCCATAGTTCACATCGTCATGTGATCAACGCCCAAAGGGTTTACTAGAGTCAATAATCTAGTTCACATGGCTATGTGATTAACACCCAAAGAGTACTAAGGTATGATCATGTTTTGCAAATGAGAGAAGTTTAGTCAACGGGTCTGTCACATTCAGAGCCGTATGTATTTTGCAAATATTCTATGTCCACAATTCTCTGCACGGAGCTACTCTAGCTAATTGCTCCCACTTTCAATATATATCTAGATTGAGACTTAGAGTCATCTGGATTGGTGTAAAAGCTTGCATCATTGTAACCTTTTACGACTGGCTCTTTTATCACCTCCATAATCGAGAAACATCTCCTTAGTCCTCACTAAGGATATTCTTGAGTGCTGTTCTAGTGATCTACTTTTAGATCAAAATTGTATTCCTTTGCCAAACTCAGAGCAAGGTATACAATAGGTCTAGTACACAACATAGCATACTTTATAGAACCTATGACTGAGGCATAGGGAATGACTGTTCATTCTTTTCTATTTTTCTGCCATGGTCGGGTTTTGAGTCTTACTCAACTTCACACCTTGCAACACAGGCAAGAACTCTTTCTTTGACTGTTCCATTTTGAACTACTTCAAAATCTTGTCAAGGTATGTACTCATTGAAAAATCTTATCAAGCGTCTTGATCTATCTCTATAGATCTTGATGCTCAATGTGTAAGCAGCTTCACCAAGGTCTTTCTTTGAAAAACTCCTTTCAGACACTCCTTTATGCTTTCCAGAAAAATTCTACATTATTTCCGATCAAAAATATGTCATTCACATATACTTATCAGAAATGTTGTAGTGCTCCCACTCACTTTCTTGTAAATACAGGCTTCACCGCAAGTCTGTATTAAAACTATATGCTTTGATCAACTTATCAAAGCGTATATTCCAACTCCGAGATGCTTGCACCAGTCCATTGATGGATCGCTGGAGCTTGCACATTTTGTTAGCACCTTTCGGATCGACAAAACCTTCTAGTTGCATCATATACAACTCTTCTTTAAAAAAATCCGTTAAGGAATGCAGTTTTGACATCCATTTGCCAGATTTCATAAAATGTGGCAATTGCTAACATGATTCAGACAGACTTAAGCATAGATACGAGTGAAAAACTCTCATCGCAGTCAACACCTTGAACTTGTCGAAAACCTTTTGCGACAATTCTAGCTTTGTAGATAGTAACACTATCAGCGTCCGTCTTCCTCTTGAAGATCCATTTAATCTCAATGTCTCGCCGATCATTGGGCAAGTCAATCAAAGTCCATACTTTGTTTCCATACATGGATCTTATCTTAGATCTCATGGCCTCAAGCCATTTTGCGGAATCTGGGCTCACCATCGCTTCTTCATAGTTTGTAGGTTCGTCATGGTCTAGTAACATAACTTCCAGAACAGGATTACCGTACCACTCTGGTGCGGATCTTACTCTGGAAGACCTACGAGGTTCTGTAGTAACTTAATCTGAAGTTTCATGATCATCATCATTAACTTCCTCACTAATTGGTGTAGTAGTCACAGGAACAGATTTCTGTGATGAACTACTTTCAAATAAGGGAGCAGGTACAATTACCTCATCAAGTTCTACTTTCCTCCCACTCACTTCTTTCGAGAGAAACTTCTTCTCTAGAAAGGATTCTTAGCAACGAATGTTTTGCCTTTGGATTTGTGATAGAAGGAGTACCTATCAGTTTCCTTTGGGTATTCTATGAAGACGCACTTCTCCAATTTGGGTTCGAGCTTATCAGGTTGAAACTTTTTCATATAAGCATCGCAACTCCAAACTTTAAGAAACGACAGCTTAGGTTTACTACTAAACCATAGTTCATACGGTGTCGTCTCAACGGATTTAGATGGTGCCCTTTTAAACATGAATTCAGCTATCTCTAATGCACAGCCCCAAAACGATAGTGGTAAAACCGATAAGAGACATCATAGATTGCACCATATCCAATAAAGTGCAGTTACGACGTTCAGACACACCATAACGTTGTGGTGTTCCAGGTGGCGTGAGCTGTGAAACTATTCCACATTGTTTTAATTGAAGACCAAACTCGTAACTCAAACATTCGTCTCTGCGATCAGATCGTAGAAACTTTATTTTCTTGTTACGATGATTTTTCCACTTCACTCTGAAATTCTTTGAACCTTTCAATTATTTCAGACTTATGTTTCATCAAGTAGATATACTCATATTCGCTCAATTCATCTTGTGAAGGTCAGAAAATAACGATACCCGCCACGAGCATCAACACTCATTGGACCGCATACATCGGTATGTATTGTTTCCAATAAGTCAGTAGCTCGTTCCATTGTTCCAGAGAACGGAGTTTTAGTCATCTTGCCCAAAAGGCATGGTTCGCAAGCATCAAATGATTCATAACCAAGTGATTCCGAAAATCCATCTTTATGGAGTTTTTTCATGCGCTTTACACCGATATGACCCAAACGGCAGTGCCACAAATAAGTCGCACTATCATTATCAACTTTGCATCTTTTGGCATCAATATTATGAATATGTGTATCACTACGATCGAGTTCCAACAAACTATTTTCATTGGGTGTATGACCATCAAAGGTTTTATTCATTTAAACAGAACAACAATTATTCTCTGATTTTAAATGAATAACCCTATTGCAATAAACATGATCAAATCATATTCATGCTCAACGCAAACGCCAAATAACATTTATTTAGGTTCAACACTAATCCCGAAAGTATAGGGAGTGTGCGATGATGATCATATCAATCTTGGAACCACTTCCAACACTCATCGTCACTTCCCCTTCAACCAGTCTCTGTTTATATAACTCCTATTTCGAGTTACTAATCTTAGCAACTGAACAAGTATCAAATACTCAGGGGCTACTATAAACACTAGTAAGGCACACATCAATAACCTGTATAT
This sequence comes from Triticum dicoccoides, assembly GCF_002162155.2. Classification (NCBI taxonomy): domain Eukaryota; kingdom Viridiplantae; phylum Streptophyta; class Magnoliopsida; order Poales; family Poaceae; genus Triticum; species Triticum dicoccoides. Next base: position 106,773,013 of record NC_041389.1, on the reverse strand, counting down.
CAAATATACCCTTGTTCACTTCGCCATCCTTCTTATCCACCAAATATCCAGGGCATTTCCGCTTCCAGTGACCATTTCCTTTGCAGTGTAAACACTTAGTTTCAGGCTTTGGTCCAGCTGTGAGCTTCTTCGCGGGAGTGACAACTTGCTTGTAATTCTACTTGAAGTTCCCTTTCTATCCCTTTGCCCTTTTCTTGAAACTAGTGGTCTTGTCAATCATCAACACTTGATGCTCTTTCTTGATTTCTACCTTCGTCGATTTCAACATCACGAAGAGCTCGGGAATTGTTTTCGTCATCCCTTGCATACTATAGTTCATCACAAAGTTCTACTAACTTAGTGATGGTGACTAGAGAACTCTGTCAATCACTATCTTATCTGGAAGATTAACTCCCACTTGATTCAAGCGATTGTAGTACCCAGACAATCTGAGCACATGCTCACTAGTTGAGCGATTCTCCTCCATCTTTTAGCAATAGAACTTGTTGGAGACTTCATATCTCTCAACTCGGGTATTTGCTTCAAATATTAACTTCAATTCCTGGAACATCTCATATGGTCCATGACGTTCAAAACGTCTTTGAAGTCCCGATTCTAAGCCGTTAAGCATGGTGCACTAAACTATCAAGTAGTCATCATATTGAGCTAGTCAAACGTTCATAACGTCTGCATCTGCTCCTGCAATAGGTTTGTCACCTAGCGGTGCATCAAGGACATAATTCTTCTGCGCAGCAATGAGGATAAACCTCAGATCGCGGATCCAATCCGCATCATTGCTACTAACATTTTTCAACACAATTTTCTCTAGGAACATATCAAAATAAACATATGAAAGCAACAACGCAAGCTATTGATCTACAACATAATTTGCAAAATACTACCAGGACTAAGTTCATGATAAATTTAAGTTTAATTAATCATATTACTTAAGAACTCCCACTTAGAAAGACATCCCTCTAATCCTCTAAGTGATCACGTGATCCAAATCAACTAAACCATAACCGATCATCACGTGAAATGGAGTAGCTTTCAATGGTGAACATCATTATGTTGATCATATCTACTATATGATTCACGCTCGACCTTTCGGTCTCCGTGTTCCGAGGCCATATCTGCATATGCTAGGCTCGTCAAGTTTAACCTGAGTATTCCGCGTGTGCAAAACTGGCTTGCACCCGTTGTAGATGGACGTAGAGCTTATCACACCCGATCATCACGTGGTGTCTGGGCACGACGAACTTTGGCAACGGTGCATACTCAGGGAGAACACTTCTTGATAATTAGTGAGAGATCATTTTATAATGCTACCGTCAAACAAAACAGAATAAGATGTATAACAGATAAACATCATATGCAATCAAAATATGTGACATGATATGGCCATGATCATCTTGCGCCTTTGATCTCCATCTCCAAAGTACTGTCATGATCTCTATTGTCACCGGCACGACACCATGATCTTCATCATCTTGATCTATATCAATGTGTCGTCACATGGTCGTCTCGCCAACTATTGCTCTTGCAACTATTGCTATCGCATAGCGATAAAGTAAAGCAATTATTTGGCAGTTGCATCTTATGCAACAAAGAGACAACCATAGAGCTTCTGCCAGTTGCCGATAACTTCAACAAAACATGATCATCTCATACAACAACTTATATCTCATCACGTCTTGACCATATCACATCACAACATGCCCTGCAAAAACAAGTTAGACGTCCTCTACTTTGTTGTTGCAAGTTTTACGTGGCTGCTACGGGCTGAGCAAGAACCATTCTTACCTACGCATCAAAACCACAACGATAGTTCGTCAAGTTGGTGCTGTTTTAACCTTCGCAAGGACCGGGCGTAGCCACACTCGGTTCAACTAAAGTTGGAGAAACAGACACCCGCTAGTCACCTGTGTGCAAAGCACAGCAGTAAAACCAGTGTCGCATAGGCGTACGCGTAATGTCGGTCCGGGCCGCTTCATCCAAAAATACCGCTGAACCAAAGTATGACATGCTGGTAAGCAGTATGACTTGTATCACCCACAACTCACTTGTGTTCTACTCGTGCATATAACATCAACGCATAAAACCTAGGCTCTGATACCACTGTTGGGGAACGTAGTAATTTCAAAAAAAAATTCCTACGTACACGCAAGATCATGGTGATGGCATAGCAACAAGAGGGGAGAGTGTTGTCCATGTACCCTCGTAGATCTTAAGCGGAAGCATTATGACAACGCAGTTGATGTAGTCGTACGTCTTCACGATCCGACCGATCCAAGTACCGAATGTACGGCACCTCCGAGTTCAGCACACGTTCAGCTCGATGACGATCCCCGGACTCCGATCCAGCAAAGTGTCGGGGATGAGTTCCGTCAGCACGACGGCGTGGTAACGATGATGATGCTCTACCGGCGCAGGGCTTCGCCTAAACTCCGCGACGATATGACCGAGGTGGAATATGGTAGAGGGGGGCACCGCACACGGCTAAGGAACGATCTGTAGATCAACTTGTGTGTCATGGGGTGTCCCCCCGCCCCCGTATATAAAGGAGCAAGGGAGGAGGAGGCCGGCCCTAGGAGGAGGGCGCACCAAGGGGAGTCCTACTCCCACCGGGAGTAGGACTCCTTCTTTCCTAGTCCAACTAGGAGAAGGGGGGAAAGGAGGGAAGTGGAGAAGGAAGGGAGAGGGGGGCCGCGCCCCAAACCCTTTGTCCAATTCGGACTGGGCTTGGGAGGGGCGCGCGCCACATCCTGGCTCCTTCTCACTAAGGCCCATTAAGGCCCAATACTCTTCCCCGTATTCCCGTAACTCCCCGGTACTCCGAAAAATACCCGAATCACTCGGAACCTTTCCGAACCCCGAATATAGTCGTCCAATATATCGATCTTTACGTCTCGACCATTTCGAGACTCCTCGTCATGTCCCCGGTCTCATCCGGGACTCCGAACTCCTTCGGTACATCAAAACTCATAAACTCATAATAAAACTGTCATCGAAACCTTAAGCATGCGGACCCTACGGGTTCGAGAACTATGTAGACATGACCTAGAACTATTCTCGGTCAATAACCAATAGCGGAACCTGGATACTCATATTGGCTCCTACATATTCTTCGAAGATCTTTATCGGTCAAACCGCATAACAACATACGTTGTTCCCTTTGTCATCGGTATGTTACTTGCACGAGATTCGATCGTCGGTATCCAATACCTAGTTCAATCTCGTTACCGGCAAGTCTCTTTTCTCGTTACATAATGCATCATCCCGCAACTAACTCATTAGCTACATTGCTTGCAAGGCTTATAGTGATGTGCATTACCGAGAGGGCCCAGAGATACTTCTCCGACAATCGGAGTGACAAAACCTAATCTCGAAATACGCCAACCCAACATGTACCTTTGGAGACACCTGTAGTACTCCTTTATAATCACCCAGTTACATTGTGATGTTTGGTAGCACCCAAAGTGTTCCTCCGGTAAACGGGAGTTGCATAATCTCATAGTTATAGGAACATGTATAAGTCATGAAGAAAGCAGTAGCAACATACTAAACGATCGTGTGCTAAGCTAACAGAATGGGTCAAGTCAATCACATCATTCTCCTAATGATGTGATCCCATTAATCAAATGACAACTCCTTTGTCCATGGCTAGGAAACTTAACCATCTTTAATTCACGAGCTAGTCAAGTAGAGGCATACTAGTGACACTATGTTTGTCTATGTATTCACACATGTATTATGTTTCCGGTTAATACAATTCTAGCATGAATAATAAACATTTATCATGAAATAAGGAAATAAATAATAACTTTATTATTGCCTCTAGGGCATATTTACTTCAATTATATTTGGCAGACCCTTCTTGAATACTGTTAATGCTAGGATTGATTGCAAAAAGGATGTTGTTACAATTGGCTTAGGGGATATGTCTCATGAGTTTAATTTTGCTAAGTTTCGTAGACAACCCCATGATAAAGAATTTCCTAGTAAGGATGAGATTATTGGTCTTGCTTCTATTGCCGTGCCTCCTACTGATCCGTTAGAACAATATTTCCTCGACCATGAAAATGATATGTTTATGAATGAAAGAAGGGAAATAGATGAAGTATTCCTTCAACAGGGTCCTATTCTGAAACACAACTTGCCTGTTGAAATCTTAGGGGATCCCCTCCACCCAAGGGTGATCCAGTGTTTGAGCTCAAACCTTTACCTGATAATCTTAAATATGCTTATCTTGATGAAAAGAAGATATATCCTGTTATTATTAGTGCTAACCTTTCAGAGCAAGAAGAGGAAAGATTATTGAAAAATCTGAAGAAGCACCGTGCTGCTATTGGATATACTCTAGATGATCTTAGGGGCATTAGGCCCACTCTATGCCAACACAAAATTAAATTGGACGAAGGCTCCAAACAAGTTATAGATCATCAATGATGGTTGAATCCTAAGATGAAAGAAGTGGTAAGAAAGGAGATACTAAAGCTCCTTGAGGCAGGTATAATTTATCCCTTTGCTGATAGTGATTGGGTAAGTCCTGTCCATTGCGTCCCTAAGAAGGTAGGTATTACTGTCGTTCCTAATGATAAAGATGAATTTATTCTGCAAAGAATTATTACAGGTTATAGGATGGTAATTGATTTCCATAAATTAAACAAAGCTACTAAGAAAGATCATTACCCTTTACCTTTTATTGATCAAATGCTAGAAAGACTATCCAAATATACACATTTCTGCTTTCTAGATGGTTATTATGATTTCTCTCAAATACCTGTGTCAGCGGAGGATCAATCAAAAACTACTTTTACTTGCCCTTTCGATACTTTTGCTTATAGATGTATGCCTTTTGGTTTATGTAATGCGCCTGCTACCTTTCAAAGATGCATGATGGCTATATTCTCTGACTTTTGTGAAAAGATTTGTGAGGTGTTCATGGACGATTTCTTCGTTTATGGATCCTATTTTGATGATTGCTTGAGCAACCTTGATCGAGTTTTGCAGAGATGTGAAGACACTAGTCTCGTCTTGAATTGGGAAAAGTGCCACTTTATGGTTAATGAAGGCATTGTCTTGGGGCATAAAATTTCTGAAAGAGGTATTGAAGTTGATAAAGCTAAAGTTGATGCTATTGAAAGATGCCATGTCCCAAGGACTTTAAAGGTATAAGAAGTTTCCTTGGTCATGCTGGTTTTTATAGGAGGTTCATTAAGGACTTCTCTAAAATCTCTAGGCCTCTGACTAATTTATTGCAAAAAGATATTCCTTTTGTCTTTGATGATGATTGTGTAGAAGCATTTGAAATACTTTACAAAGCTTTGATCACTGCCCCTATTGTTCAGCCACCTGATTGGAATTTACCCTTTGAAATTAGGTGTGATGCTAGTGATTATGCTGTAGGTGCTGTTCTAGGGCAAAGAGTTGATAAGAAATTAAATGTTATCCAGTATGCTAGTAAAACTCTTGATACTGCCCAAAGAAATTATGCTACTATTGAAAAAGAATTTTTAGCGGTTGTATTTGCATGTGATAAGTTCAGACCTTATATTGTTGGTTCTAAAGTAACTATTCACACTGATCATGCTGCTATTAAATATCTTATGGAAAAGAAAGATGCTAAGCCTAGACTTATTAGATGGGTTCTCTTGCTCGAAGAATTTTATTTGCATATTATTGATAGAAAGGGAGATGAGAACCCCGTTGCAGACAACTTGTCTAGGTTAGAGAATGTTCTTGATGACCCACTCCCTATTGATGATAGCTTTCCTGATGAACAATTAGCGGTCATTAATGCTTCTCGTACTGCTCCATGGTATGCTGATTATACTAATTACATTGTTGCTAAATTTATACCACCTAGTTTCACATACCAGCAAAAGAAAAAGTTCTTTTATGATTTAAGACATTACTTCTGGGATGACCCACACCTTTATAAAGAAGGAGTAGATGGTGTTATTAGATGTTGTGTACCTGAGCATGAACAGTAACAGATCCTACGCAAGTGTCACTCCGAACCATATGGAAGACACCATGCTGGAGATAGAACTGCACATAAGTTATTGCAATCCGGTTTTTATTGGCCTACTCTCTTCAAAGATGCTCGTAAGTTTGTCTTGTCTTGTGATGAATGCCAAAGAATTGGTAATATTAGTAGACATCAAGAAATTCCTATAAATTATTCTCTTGTTATTTAACCATTTGATGTTTGGGGCTTTGATTATATGGGACCTTTTCCTGCCTCTAATGGATACACACATATTTTAGTTGATGTTGATTACGTTACTAAGTGGGTAGAAACTATTCCAACAAGTAGCGCTGATCATAAAACCTGTATTAAGATGCTTAAAGAAGTTATTTTTCCGAGGTTTGGAGTCCCTAGATATCTCATGACTGATGTTGGTTCACATTCTATTCATGGTGCTTTTCGTAAAATGCTTGCTAAGTATGATGTTAATCATAGAATTGCATCTCCTTATCACCCACAGTCTAGCGGTCAAGTGGAGTTGAGTAATAGAGAGCTCAAATTAATTTTGCAAAAGACTGTCAATAGATCTAGAAAGAATTGGTCCAAGAAACTTGATGATGCATTATGGGCCTGTAGAACTGCATATAAAAATCCTATGGGTATGTCTCCGTATAAGATGGTTTATGGAAAAGCATGTCACTTACCTCTCGAACTTGAACATAAGGCATATTGGGCTATTAAAGAGCTCAACTATGAATTCAAACTTGCCGGTGAGAAGAGGTTATTTGATATTAGCTCACTTGATGAATGGAGAACCCAAGCCTATGAGAATGCCAAGCTGTTCAAAGAAAAAGTTAAAAGATGGCATGACAAAAGAATACAAAAGCGTGAGTTTAACGTAGGTGATTATGTGTTGCTATTCAACTCTCGTTTAAGATTTTTTGCAGGAAAACTTTTCTCTAAGTGGGAAGGTCCTTACGTTATCGAGGAGGTCTATCGTTCCGGTGCCATAAAAAACAACAACTTCGAAGGCGCAAATCCGAAGGTGGTGAACGGTCAAAGAATCAAACATTATATCTCAGGTAATCCTATAAATGTTGAAACTAATATTATTGAAACCGTAACCCCGGAGGAATACATCAGGGACACTTTCCAGAATGTTTTAGACTCCGAAAAGGAATAGGTATGTGGTACGGTAAATAAACCGACTCCAAAACAATTCTAGTGACAATTTTTCTCCGTTTTGGAATATTTAAGAATTTTGGAAAGCAAGAAGTACTCCGGGAAGGACACGAGGCCTCCACGAGGGTGGAGGGCGCACCCCCTGTCTCGTGGGAACCTCGTGTGCCTCCCGGACTCCGCTTTTTGCACGTTACTTCTTTTGGTCGGTAAAAATTCATTATATAATCTCCCGAAGGTTTTGACCACCGTATCACGCAATTATCTCCTGTTTTCGTTTCGAGCTGTTTTTCTAACAGATCTAGAGCACCATGACGTCTCCAAGCGCTCCCAAGGGCAAGTTTTTCGAGAGGGTTATTGTCGGTGTACTAGAGTAGGGGTACCCTAGTATCCCGAACTCGTGCATGGGCAGTTGCAGCGCCCCGCGGCAAGGCTTGCCGGGTGACGGCCAAGACCCTCCGTGGCTCCCTCGAAGACCATTCAAGAACAAAGTACTCAAACCCAGGCCCCGGCAAGAGGATCTTACCGGGAAGAGACAAGACCCCGGCAAGAGGAGCTTGCCGGGAAGGCCACTCAAGGCATACCAAGAAAGCTTGCCGTGACGCGCCCTGCGTCCCGGCAAGGCCCGGTGAGCGACAAGCTCCCAAACACGACAAGACGACGACCGCGGCAAGGAGCTTGCCGCGGGAAACCCCCACTTCGTGCCCGCGCTCCAGCACACCTGCTAACGTGTCGCTCTAGGACTCTCCCAAGCACACGTGGCAGGAGGCTGTGCAGCTAGGGGTGCGAGGTGGCAAGCGGAGATGAAGAGAAGGCCATCGTGGCAAACGGTGGCGCTCCTAACGGTCACTTTTTTGCACTGGTTAGGCAGCTCAGACAGGCATTTAATGCCCTTGTCCCCTGCCGTTAGAGTTAGGTAGGGTGCACTGTATCCACAGTAGCGGTAGCTGCACCTACCGCATCCTTTTCCATTTTTACCCTTCTTGTCTACGTTGCCCCCTGTCGGTGACCCCTTGAAAGTATAAAAGAAGGCCCAGGTGCAACGTAGAAGGGGTTCGGAGGTTCGGCCAGTTCGGCTGACTCGAAACACCAGGAACACTCTCACGCTCAGTCTGGTAGCGTCCGTCGCTCCTGAGCAAGAATTCAATACACACAAACAAGCAGCAGTAGGGTTTTACGCATCCGTGCGGCCCGAAGGTGGGTAAAAACCGCTCGCATGTACCGCCTCGATCCGCTCTTTGTGCGCTCTCCGCCCCTCACCGAACCGAAAGGGGCCCTGTCCCCATAGGTGTTGGTGGAATCAGCCTCCCCGACATCTCTGGCACGCCAGGTAGGGGGCGTCGAGATCGTGCGAACCCGATCTGGCGTGCACGCGAGCTAAATCTTCATCGTCTTCACCGACATGCCACCGAAGAAGAAGGCTTCGGGGGCAACATCCCCGTCTGCGTCGCTTCCAACACCTCCGGAGCAGGCGGACGGTGGAGTGGACGCCGACGGAAGAATGGACATCGACGAAGGTGCCCTCAGCGCTGCCAAGTCCAAGGACAAGGCCGTGCAGACCTCGGCGTCCATACGCCCACCGCGCCCATCTCAGGAGGCGCGGGACCAGCAGCGTCATAGCGTTCGCAGCACCATGCGTCCGCTGGCCCAAGATCAAGCTGGTGGTTCGCGTGGCGTTCAAGACCAGCATGCACGCCAGCATGCTGGCCCCAGTGAGGTGCGGTCGCCTGGACGGAACACTGCTCCTTCTAACTTGGTTAGGAGTCCGAGCATGTCCCGCTCCTCGCACCGTTCACCTCTGCCACCCACCACGCCGGCGGAAGCTTTGGCGCGGGCCCAGCTACTCCTGAATTACCCTCCGACGGCGGACAAGACCGACGAATGGAGGGTCACTATCCAGAGCCTCATCGGCTTCGCCAACGGTGACACTGTGCGGCAACCAAGCACCTCGCTGCCAAGGCAGGACAGCCGGACGCGAGCCGATGGCAACAAGACCGGGGGAGGTGCGACTTCCATGCACTCTCCACTACGAAGGCCAAAGTCGCCGACTCGCCGGGTCCATCCCGACAGCGGCTCCACCGCGTCGTCGGACCCACGAGCTCGTCGCGACCAGCGCCAAGTTCTTCATGAACGACAACAAGAAGACGCTCGAACCCGCATCGAGCGCCGAAGAGAAGCGCGACGTCAATCCGACAAGCACGCTGGGCCCTCTGTTGACATGCATGCGCCAGGGGAACCAGGCGATCTGCCGTACGCGGTAGGATGTCCTGCGTTCACCCGTGAGCTGCGGCAAGTCCAGTGGCCCAGCACAAAGAATTTCAAACCAGACGTACCAAAGAAGTACGACGGCAAGAGGCATCCGTCGGAGTTTCTCAGCATCTACACCATCGCGGTGCAGGCTGCCGGGGGACGGGACGACAAGATCCTTGCCAACTACTTCCCGCTGGTACTCAAGCCCAATGTCAGATCCTGTCTCATGCACTTGCCGGACAACTCCATATCCTCCTGGGCTGATCTATGCCAGCAGTTTGTCGGCGCCTTTACAGGCGGCCACAAGCCACATGGACAAGAAAGCGATCTCCATCTGCTCGCCCAGAAGGAAGGAGAGCCACCGCGCAAGTACATTCAGAGATTCAGCCGTGTACAGCACAACATCCCAGACGTCCACCCCGCCGCGATCATCAGCGCGTTCCATCAGAACGTGCGAAACCGAAGGATGAGGGAGGAGATGGCGATGTGTAAGATCAGAGACGTCAGCGAGCTTTACGCCCTGGCCGACAAGTGTGCACGCGCTGAAGAGGGGAGGAGGCTCCCCGGAGAGGATACGGGAGCAGGAGGATCTGACAGTGAGGATGCCGCCCCAGCAAAGAAAGGCTGGCGGCGGAACAACAGAAGGAGGAAGGGCAAGGAAGTGCTAGCTGTCGAGCAGTCCGGCAACAGAGGTGGCGCCAAGGAAGCTAAGGGTGGTGGCTCCGACAAGGAGGCCCAGCCTGTGGCGGCCGCCAACAAGCAGGACGGCTCCGGCAAGCAGTATTGTAAGATTCACCGCACCAAGGGTCACGATCTCCAGAATTGCAAGAAAGTCGAACAGCTCGTTGAGCTACAGAAAGCTGAGTACGAGCAGCACGACAAGGAGAAGGCCCAGGAAGGAGCTGGTGGATCCGGCAAGAAACGTCCCGGCCGGGGAGGACGCCGCGACAAGATCAAGCAGCGGCAAGGAGACATACCTCCCCGCGGCCGCGACAAGGATGAAGATGACGACGATGATGAAGACATGGATGATGACGAGGCCGATGAGCAGGAATTTCAGAAAGCCACAGAGGTCCTGTGTGTTGACGGTGGTGCTTCACTGTATACTTCGCACCGCCAACTCAAACAGTGGATGCGGGAAGTGAATGCAGCAGAGCCATCCATAGAGTCACGCAAGCCTCTGAAATGATCTAGCACGCCTATCAGCTTCGACATTGAGGATCACCCTGATCGCGTAACTGCGGTCGGGTGCTTGCCGATGTTGGTTTCCCCAACTATCCGCAACCTCAAGGTCACGAAGATGCTAGTTGACGGCGGGGCCGGCTTGAATCTGATCTCCTCCGCGGTCCTTCAGAAACTCCAGATCCCTGACAGTGAGCTCGAGGAGACTGGCACATTCCAAGGAATCAGCCCGGGAAGAAGCAAGCCGAAGGGGAAGATCACGCTGCCGGCCACGTTTGGCAGCGAGCTGAATTTCAGAACTGAGAGGGTCACATTTGACGTTGCCGATTTTCCATTACCCTACAATGGGATCCTTGGCCGTCCAGCGCTCGCCAAGTTTATGGCAGCCTCTCACTATGCATACAACATGCTCAAGATGCCAGGACCGATAAGTGTCATCTCTGTCCCCGGCAACAAGAAGGATGCCCTTATCTGCGCCGACAAAATCTACCGGGAAGCAGCAGCCGCAGCTGATCACAACATACCTGCCGCTGAAGCTCCCGGGGGGGGGGGGAGAAGAAGACAAAGTCCGGCAAGAGCTCTGGCGCCCACTCCGGCAAGCGCACCTCTTCGGAGTGCTGCGCTACCGTCGAGGACGCACCATCGAGCTCCACCGGCAAGTGCAAGAAGACGATGGCAGCTCCACCCGAGACCAAGAAGGTGCCCGCCA
>NC_041389.1:106725759-106761730 GCF_002162155.2 Triticum dicoccoides | reverse complement strand
CCAGCGCTCGCCAAGTTTATGGCAGCCTCTCACTATGCATACAACATGCTCAAGATGCCAGGACCGATAAGTGTCATCTCTGTCCCCGGCAACAAGAAGGATGCCCTTATCTGCGCCGACAAAATCTACCGGGAAGCAGCAGCCGCAGCTGATCACAACATACCTGCCGCTGAAGCTCCCGGGGGGGGGGGAGAAGAAGACAAAGTCCGGCAAGAGCTCTGGCGCCCACTCCGGCAAGCGCACCTCTTCGGAGTGCTGCGCTACCGTCGAGGACGCACCATCGAGCTCCACCGGCAAGTGCAAGAAGACGATGGCAGCTCCACCCGAGACCAAGAAGGTGCCCGCCAAGAAGGACGGCACTGGTGGTACCTTCACCATCAGTGCCACGCTTGACCCCAAATAGGAAAGCGTCCTCGTTGCTTTCCTGCGGGCGAATGTCAACGTATTTGCATGGCAACCGTCTGATATCCCCGGTGTTCCCAGGAAAGTAATCAAGCACCACCTTGCCGTCTGTCCTCACGCGCGGCCCGTCAAGCAGAGAGTTAGGAAGCAAGCGGTGGAGCGCCAAGAGTTCATTGCAGAAGAGATCCGGAAATTGGAAGCAGCAGGCCTTGTCAGAGGAGTGCTCGATCCCACATGGTTGGCCAATCCTGTAGTCGTGTGCAAGGCGAACGGGAAATGGAGGCTTTGTATAGACTTCACTGATGTCAATAAAGCTTGTCCCAAAGATCCATTTCCCTTGCCGTGCATTGACCAGATTGTTGACTCCACAGCTGGATGTGATTTGCTTTCATTTCTTGATGCATACTCAGGATACCATCAAATCTTCATGGCAGAAGAAGATGAGGAAAAAACCGCATTTATCACCCCTTGCGGCACATACTATTTTATACGGATGCCCTTTGGGTTGAAGAATGCTGGTTCAACATTTGCAAGGGTAGTCCATGTCGCTTTTGAGACACAGATACACAGAAATGTGGAAGCCTACATGGATGATATAGTGGTCAAGAGCATGGACAAGGATACCCTGATCCAAGATTTAGAAGAAACTTTTGCAAATCTGCGCAAGATCAACCTCAAGCTCAACCCCGAGAAGTGCGTGTTTGGAGTCCCTTCCGGCAAGCTTCTCGGGTTCTTTGTGTCTCAGCGGGGAATTGAAGCCAACCCCGACAAGATCAAGGCCATCGAGCAGATTGAAGCACCGAAGCGCGTCAAGGATGTGCGAAGGCTTGCCGGTTGCGTGGCTGCTCTCAGCAGGTTCATCTCTAAGTCTGCTGAGCGCGCCCTGCCGTTTTTCAAAATATTGAAAAAGACAGGTCCAATGAAATGGACTACAGAAGTGGAGGCCGCGCTGCAGGACTTGAAGAGGTACCTGTCCTCCACTCCAATACTTGTCGCACCTAAGCCACAAGAGAAGTTGCTGCTGTACCTAGCGGCAACCAATCAAGTGGTTAGTGCTGCGTTAGTAGCGGAGAGGGAGGCGGATGATGAGCCAGCGACCGCGACAAGTGAATCCAGCGACAAGCAGGGGGCTTCTCCGACAAGCTCTGGTCCCGACAAAGTTGAATCTGCGCAGACGTGCAAGGAGGTGTAGAAGAAGATGGTGCAGCGCCCAGTTTACTTTGTCAGCTCCCTTCTCCAGGGGGCTAGGTCGAGGTACTCTGGTGTGCAAAAATTGCTTTTCGGCCTTCTCATGGCCTCGAGAAAGCTGCGCCATTACTTCCAGGCACACGAGATCACAGTTGTCACTCGCTTTCCGCTGAAGAGGATACTGCAGAATCCAGAAGCAACAGGCAGGATTGTCGAGTGGGCATTGGAACTGTCAAGCTTTGGCCTCAAGTTTGAGAGCACTGCAACGATCCAAAGCAGGGCATTGGCAGAGTTCATAGCAGAGTGGACGCCAACTCCAGATGAAGAAATTCCAGAGACGAGCATCCCCGTCAAGGAGACAAGCAAAGAGTGGCTGCTGTACTTTGATGGTGCCTTCTCGCTGCAAGGCGCCGGTGCTGGCGTGCTGCTTATCGCACCCACCGGAGAGCACCTCAAGTACGTAGTCCAGATGCACTTTCCCAAGGAGCAAGCAACGAACAATACTGCAGAGTATGAGGGTTTGCTTGCCGACCTCAGAATCGCAGCCGACCTTGGGATCAAGAAACTCATTGTAAGGGGTGACTCGCAGCTTGTCGTCCGCCAAGTGAACAAGAACTACCAGAGTCCATTGATGGAAGCTTATGTAGATGAAGTGAGAAAGCTAGAAGAACACTTTGACGGCCTGCAAATGGAACATGTTCCACGAGCTCAGAATGACATTGCTGACGACCTGTCAAAGTGCGCAGCACTAAAGCTACCTGTGGAACCAGGGATCTTTGTGCTCAAGCTGACTCAACCATCCGTGACGCCATCAGCTGGACAGAATAAGAAGAGGAAGTTGGTTTCTGGTGACTACTTTCCGGCAGAGCTTCCCGAAGCCGCCGCCAAGAAGGTCCCCAAGATCGACGCCAAGAGTGCTGAGGAGCAGTCTGCTCCGGCGAACCTTTTGGTTTGTTCCGTTGAAGCAAACGCTCCCGACAAGTTTTGTTCCGGCAAGCTTGTCGGGGAACGTCAAGCTCCGGCAGAGGTGCAGTTCCTCGCCGTAGAAGCGGACGTTCCCGCAGCAGCTGAGAGCAACACCGAGAACGCTGAGGAGCAAGATGCTCAGGCAAGCCCCAGGGTTTGTTCCGTCGAAGCAGAAGTTCCCGATGAGTTTTTCTCCGGCAAGCTTGTCGGGGAACGTCAAGCTCCGGCAGAGCCGCAGGTTCTTGCCGTAGAAGCGGATGTTCCCGCAGCGGCAGATTCGCCTTTAGTCCTTGTTGTTGAGCCACAAGCTCCGGCATGGGCGTAGCATATTGTCCATTTCCTCCAGACAGGAGAGCTTCCCGAAGAGCAAGAAGAAGCTGAAAGAGTAGCCCGGCAGTCAAGTATGTACAAGTTTGTTGACAACACACTGTACAGAATAAGACTCAACGGTGTGAAATTGAAGTGCATTCACCGGGAAGATGGACAACAGCTGTTGGCAGAGATACATGGAGGCATATGTGGTCACCACATTAGCGCAAGAGCGCTTGTCGGCAAAGCATTCCGACAAGGCTTCTTCTGGCCGACAGCCCTCCAGGATGCAACTGCACAAGTAACCAAGTGTGAAGCGTGCCAGTTCCATTCCAAGCAGATACACCAGCCAGCTCAAACTCTCCAGACAATCCCTTTATCCTGGCCATTTTCAGTCTGGGGGCTCGACATCCTCGGCCCCTTCCCCCGAGCTATCGGGGGCTTTGAGTTCTTGTACGTTACAATCGACAAGTTCACAAAGTGGCCGGAAGTGGAACCAGTGAGGAAGGTGACAGCACAGTCAGCAGTCAAGTTCTTCACGTCGATTGTTTGCCGTTTCGGGGTTCCTAACAGGATCATCACCGACAACGGCACACAATTTACGAGCCGCACCTTCATACAGTATGTCCAAGATCTTGGCGCCAAGGTCTGCTTCGCTTCTGTTGCTCACCCGAGAAGCAACGGTCAAGTGGAGAGGGCAAATGCTGAAGTGCTGCGAGGCCTCAAGACCAGAACTTTCGACAGGCTGCACAAGTGCGAAAGAAACTGGATCGAGGAGCTGCCGGTGGTTCTTTGGTCCATCAGGATGACACCAAATCGAGCCACTGGCCAGACACCCTTTGCTCTAGTCTATGGAGCAGAGGCAGTTCTCCCCACGGAACTCGTTTACGGGTCACCTCGAGTGCTCGCTTATGATGAGCTCGAGCAAGAGCAGCTGCAGCAAGATGACGCGCTGCTCCTTGAGGAAGACCGTCTCCAGGCTGCTGTGCGAGCCGCTCGCTACCAGCAAGCTTTGCATCGCTACCATAGCCGCAAAGTTAAAGCCAGGAGCTTCGAGGAAGGCAACCTTGTTCTTCGGCGCGTTCAGTCCGCCAAGAATTCCAACAAGTTGACGCCGAAGTGGGAAGGCCCTTATCGGGTGAAACGAGTCACTAGGCCCGGCGCTGTCCGCCTTGAGACCGAAGATGGCACTCCGGTGAGCAACTCCTGGAACATCGAACATCTTCGTAAGTTTTACCCATAAGGCGCGGTTGCCGGAAGCTTTTCCGGCAACCACCTTTTGTACAAGTCTTATCGCTGTTGCATGTAATCCTTTGTACAAAGCCGGGCGCAGACCCCGTGCACCAGTAAAGCTCATGTGCCCCGCACATCTTGTCAGTTTTTTTATGCTATAATCCTTTTTCGCATATGTTATCTGACACTTTGTGCAGCACTAGACCCCGGTAAGCAATAACGAGCCCAAGGCTCCATATCATTACTTTATTTCTCTGTTTCTTTCTCAAAAGAAGGAAGATTCCCTCGCCCACAAGGTTTACTGGGGGGGGGGAGGAGAAGATAATGGTGTGGACCAGGCCGTTCAAGAAAGTTTCTCCTTGCCGGGAAGCAGACGACAAAAAAAGCTAAGTTGCTAAAGCTTGAGCAATCAGTTTTTTAAGTTTTTGAGTTATTCTCCTTGAACGACCGTGCTTTGTATGGAAAACCTGTGCGCGGAGCAACCAAGTCGTAGCTAGTTGCGCCTTTACTTTGTTTCGAGTCCGCTCAACAACTTAAGTGAGCTGCTAGCGCCCTTACTTTGCTTCGAGTCCGCTCAGCAACTTAAGTGAGCCGCTAGCGCCCTTACCTTGTTTCGAGTCCGCTCAACAACTTAAGTGAGCTGCTAGCGCCCTTACTTTGCTTCGAGTCCGCTCAGCAACTTAAGTGAGCCGCTAGCGCCCTTACCTTGTTTCGAGTCCGCTCAACAACTTAAGTGAGCTGCAACTAGTTGCGACAAGGTTGCTTGTCGGTAGCGACCCCGCCAGCAGGCTGCTGAAGTTCCGCACTCGGCGCTCGCGGCAAGGGTACCTGCGCCGGCAAGTTTCCCTAGAAAGCGTAGGGCAGAACCATACAAAGCCAAGAGTCGAGTAAAGGAAGTAACACAACTATTTGTCGCCTAAGATAGAGTTATATTACAAAAATAACTTGTCGCGCCTCTAATAAAGTGTTCCCATGACATGACTGGCAGCGACAAGAGAAGAAGAAAACGGACGGCCTAATCTATGCGACTGCCGTCAACCCTTTTGACCTCGTTCACCCTGTCCACAATGGGTGCGACGAGGGCCTTAAGTGCGTCAAGATCAACGTCCGTCGGCAGCTTCTTGAGGACGTTGGTGAGGTTGAGGCCCGGATTGCGGAAGGCCACCTTCACCAGCACCTTCTCCAGAACTCCGGAGCAAATCGAGCGTGATTCGTCGGACAACTGCTTCGGGATCCGTTCCCGGAGTTGCTGGAGCGCCGCCGCCACGCCTTTGAAGAACAAAGTGAGCTTGGCGCTGGGTTGGAGGTTCTCGTCGGAGGAGTACCCGAAGCCTTCCACCCCCAATTGCACCAGCTCCTCTTCAATGACCGCAGCAATGTTCACGAGGCCCTCCGTCCAGAGCTCCACAGTATCTCTGAGAAGATTCTGGGTTTCGGCGGCCCTCGCTAGCAGTGCCTCGTTGGCCTCGATGTCCTTCTTCAAGTCTTCCTCCCGTTTCCTGGCGCTGTCCAACGTCTCCCTCAAGGTGGCCAGCTTTAGTGTCAGATCTGCGTTGGAATCCTTGGCGGCGCTCAGTTCCTTGCCCCTCTCGGCGAGTTGGCCCTGCAGCTCACCGTGGGCAAGGGCGTCCTTCTCGCGCTCAAGCTAGGCGGAGAGATATGCGGCGTGACCTAGGCCGCGCGTGCCCGTGCACTGTTTTGGGCCTGGCCCAACAGCGCTCGGCACCGTGTATGGCCCAGGCCCGGGGGCTCCTGTCGGTGTACTAGAGTAGGGGTACCCTAGTATCTCGAACTCGTGCACGGGCAGTTGCAGCGCCCCGCGGCAAGGCTTGCCGGGTGACCGCCAAGACCCTCTGTGGCTCCCTCGAAGACCATTCAAGAACAAAGTACTCAAACCCAGGCCCCGGCAAGAGGATCTTGCCAGGAAGAGACAAGACCCCGGCAAGAGGAGCTTGCCGGGAAGGCCACTCAAGGCATACCAAGAAAGCTTGCCGTGACGCGCCCTGCGTCCCGGCAAGGCCCGGTGAGCGACAAGCTCCCAAACACGACAAGACGACGACCGCGGCAAGGAGCTTGCCGCGGGAAACCCCCACTTCGTGCCCGCGCTCCAGCACACCTGCTAACGTGTCACTCTAGGACTCTCCCAAGCAGACGTGGCAGGAGGCTGTGCAGCTAGGGGTGCGAGGTGGCAAGCGGAGATGAAGAGAAGGCCATCGTGGCAAACGGTGGCGCTCCTAACGGTCACTTTTTTGCACTGTTTAGGCAGCTCAGACAGACATTTAATGCCCTTGTCCCCTTCCGTCAGAGTTAGGTAGGGTGCACTGTATCCACAGTAGCGGTAGCTGCACCTACCGCATCCTTTTCCATTTTTACCCTTCTTGTCTACGTTGCCCCCTGTCGGTGACCCCTTGAAAGTATAAAAGGAGGCCCAGGCGCAACATAGAAGGGGTTCGGAGGTTCGGCCAGTTCGACTGACTCGAAACACCAGGAACACTCTCACGCTCAGTCTGGTAGCGTCCGTCGCTCCTGAGCAAGAATTCAATACACACAAACAAGCAGTAGTAGGGTTTTACGCATCCGTGCGGCCCGAAGCTGGGTAAAAACCGCTCGCGTGTACCGCCTCGATCCGCTCTTTGTGCGTTCTCCGCCCCTCACCGAACCGAAAGGGGCCCTGTCCCCATAGGTGTTGGTGGAATCAGCCTCCCCGACAGTTATCAACCCCTATCTCGCGGAGGTGCTGCAATACCCTCAAACCATTGAGGTGCGTAAGGGGGTGCTGCACATCCGCGATGAGGAGGGACCAAGGCGTACCGGAAGCGTGGAGACAAAGCTTGAAGCTATGGAGCAAAAAGTTTTCAAGTGCCAAGGGATGGTGGAGCGTGGACACAACGCCAACCAGATGATGATCGCGGAATTCACCAACAACCACAAGCTAGACGCCAAGAACATTGGGGATACCATCTTGAAGCTTCATGAGAAAATCGAGCACCTCCAAGCCCAGATCTGTGACCCGCAAAACCAAAACTGTGAGTATGAATATAGATTCAAGAGGATGAGTTTGGCTGCAGATTTGAGGATCCCGGAGACTCGATCATCCTTCTATGATGGTGAGCCTATGCCTTGGAAGATGGACGACAAGCCTACATCATCAACAACTCCTTCTTCACCACCTCCGAGGACATAATCACATGGGTATGGGCACTCCCCTTGGAACTGCCAAGCTTGGGGGAGTTGCCCGGTATCGTATCACCATCACACTCCTATCTTTACCGTTTTACTTAGTTCAATCTTTTTAGTAATATCTAGATCTAGTAGAATAAATTTTTGGTATGAATTAGTTTTGAGTTTTGCTTTGTGATCCCTCTATACAATCGAGTCCGTGAGCTATATAATAAGGATTATTGTTGAGTCAAGGGCTTCGCTATCCTGCTATGATCTTGAGAAAATAGAAAGAATAAAAAAGGAATAAAAGAGTTCATATTGATCTTATGGATAGTAATGACTTCACATATAAAGAGTATGAGGCATAAAAGTTGTTGAGAGTTGACAAACATAGTTTTTGTCATCGTTGCAATTAATAGGAAGTAATAACGAAAGAGAGGTTTTCACATATAAATATACTATCTTGGACATCTTTTATGATTGTGAGCACTCATTAAGTATGACATGCTAAAGAGTTGATGTTGGACAAGGAAGACAATGTAATGAGTTATGTTTTCTCACATCTCAGTTATGTATATTGTCATGGATCATCCAACATGTTGAGCTTGCTTTTCCCCCTCCTGCTAGCCAAATTCCTTGCACCAAGTAGAGATACTACTTGTGCTTCCAAATATCCTTAAACCCAGTTTTGCCATGAGAGTCCACCATACCTACCTATGGATTGAGTAAGATCCTTCAAGCAAGTTGTCATGTGGCAAGCAATAAAAATTTCTCTCTAAATATGTATGACTTATTAGTGCGGAGAAAATAAGCTTTATACGATCGTGTGATATGATAGTAATAAAAGCGACAAACTGCATAATAAAGGTTCATATCACAAGTGGCAATATAAAGTGATGTTCTTTTGCATTAAGATTTTGTGCATCCAACCCTAAAAGCACATGACAACTCTGCTTCCCTCTGCGAAGGGCCTATCTTTTACTTTATGTCCTTTACTTTATGCAAGAGTCAAGGTGATCTTCACCTTTCCCATTTTCATTTTATCTTTTGGCAAGCACCTCGTGTTGGAAAGATCCTGATATATATATCCAATTGGATGTAAGTTAGCATGAACTATTATTGTTGACGCCACCCAAAGGTGAATACGTTGGGAGGCGAAATTATAAGCCCCTATCTTTCTCAGTGTCTGATTAAAACTCCATAACCATAAGTATTGCATGAGTGTTAGCAATTGTAGAAGACTATATGATAGTTGAGTATGTGGACTTGCTGAAAAGCTCCATTCTTGACTCTTTCCGATGTTATGATAAATTGCAATTGCTTCAATGACTGAGATTATAGTTTATTAGTTCTCAATGAAGTTTATGAACCATACTTGATATTGTGAAGGGATTGTTACTTGAGCATAAGAAATCATATGACAAAATCTATATATGTGCTATTATAAGAATGACCATGATGCCCTCATGTCCGTATTTTATTTTTGTCGACACCTCTATCTCTAAACACGTGGACATATTTTTCGATATCGGCTTCCGCTTGAGGACAAACGAGGTCTAAGCTTGGGGGAGTTGATACGTCCATTTTGCATCATGCTTTTATATCGATATTTATTGCATTATGGGCGGTTATTATACGTTATGTCACAATACTTATGGCTATTCTCTCTTATTTTACAAGGTTTATCATGAAGAGGGAGAATGCCAGCAGCTGGGATTTTGGCTGGAAAAGGAGCAAATATTGAAAACCTATTCTGCACAGCTCCAAAACTCCTGAAACTCCACAAAAGTCATTTTTGGAATTAATAAGAATTATTGAGCAAAGAAAGTACCAAAAGGGCCCACACCCTGGCCACAAGGGTGGGGGCGCGCTCCCCCCTACTGGGCGCGCCCCCTGTCTCGTGGGCCCTCTGTTGGCCCTCCGGTGCCCATCTTCTGCTATATGAAGTCTCTTACCCTGGAAAAAAATGATAAGCAATCTTACGGGACGAAACTCCGCTGCCACGAGGCGGAACCTTGGCGGAACCAATCTAGGGCTCCAGCGGAGCTGTTCTGCCGGGGAAACTTCCCTTCGGGAGGGGGAAATCATCACCATCGTCATCACCAATGACCTTCTCATCGGGAGGGGGTCAATCTCCATCAACATCTTCACCAGCACCATCTCCTCTCAAAACCCTAGTTCATCTCTTGTATCCAATCTTGTATCAAAACCACAAATTGGTACCTATGGGTTGCTAGTAGTGTTGATTACTCCTTGTAGTTGATGCTAATTGGTTTACTTGGTGGAAGATCATATGTTCAGATCCTTAATGCATATTAATACTCCTCTGATGATGAACATGAATATGCTTTGTGAGTAGTTACGTTTGTTCCTGAGGACACGGGTGAAGTCTTGCTATTAGTAGTCATGTGAATTTGGTATTCGTTTGATATTTTGATGAGATGTATGTTGTCTCTTCTCTAGTGGTGTTATGTGAACGTCGACTACATGACACTTCACCATTATTTGGGCCTAGAGGAAGGCATTGGGAAGAAATAAGTAGATGATGGGTTGCTAGAGTGACAGAAGCTTAAACCCTAGTTTATGCGTTGCTTCGTAAGGGGCTGATTTGGATCCACTAGTTTCATGCAATGGTTATGTTTACCTTAATACTTCTTTTGTAGTTATGGATGCTTGCAATAGGGGTTAGTCATAAGTGGTATGCTTGTCCAAGAAAGGGCAGAATCCAAGCACGAGTCCACCCACATATCAAATTATCAAAGTACCGAACGTGAATCATATGAGCGTGATGAAAACTAGCTTGACGATAATTCCCATGTGTCCTCGGGAGTGCTTTTCTCATTATAAGAAATTGTCCAGGCTTGTCCTTTGCTACAAAAAGGATTGGGCCACCTTGCTTCACCTTATTTAATTTCATTGCTTGTTACCCGTTACAAATTATCTTATCACAAAACTATCTCTTACCTTCAATTTCAGTGCTTGCAGAGAATACCTTACTGAAAACCGCTTGTCATTTCCTTCTGCTCCTCGTTGGGTTCGACACTCTTACTTATCAAAAGGACTACAATAGATCCCCTATACTTGTGGGTCATTGATGTCTACTACACAACCTTCATCTTGTAGACGTTGCTGGGCCTGCAAGTGCACAGGTTTGTAGGACAGTAGCAAATTTCCCTCAAGTGGATGACCTAAGGTTTAACAATCCGTAGGAGGCGTAGGATGAAGATGGTCTCTCTCAAACAACCCTGGAACCAAATAACAAAGAGTCTCTTATGTCCCCAACACACCCAATACAATGGTAAATTGTATAGGTGCACTAGTTTGGCGAAGAGATGAAGATACAAGTGCAAAATAGATAGTAGATATAGGTATTTGTAATCTGAAATAATAAAAACAGCAAGGTAACAAGTGGTAAAAGTGAGCGTAAACGGTATTGCAATGATAGGAAACAAGGCCTAGGGTTCATACTTTCACTAGTGCAAGTTCTCTCAACAATAATAACATAGATAGAACATATGAGAAGCCCCCAACATACAACAAAGAGTCACTCCAAAGACACTAATAGCGGAGAACAAATGTAGAGATTATGGTAGGGTACGAAACCACCTCAAAGTTATTCTTTCGGATCGATCTATAAAAGAGTTCGTACTAGAATAACACCTTAAGACACAAATCAACCAAAACCCTAATGTCACCTAGATACTCCATTGTCACCTCAAGTATCCGTGGGCATGATTATACGATATGTGTCACACAATCTCAGATTCATCCAACCAACATAAAAGTAGTTCAAAGAGTGCCCCAAAGCTACTACAGGAGAGTCAAGAACGTGTGCCAACCCCTATGCATAGGTTCATGGGTGGAACCCGCAAGTTGGTCACCAAAACATACATCAAGTGGCACATGATATCCCATTGTCACCACAGATAATCACGGCAAGACATACATCAAGTGTTCTCATAAAGACTCAATCCAATAAGATAACTTCAAAGGGGAAACTCAATTCATCACAAGAGAGTAGAGGGGGAGAAACATCATAAGATCCAACTACAATAACAAAGCTTGGGATACATCAAGATCGTGCCATAGAGGGAACACGAGAGAGAACACGAGAGAGAGAGAGAGAGATCAAACACATAGCTACTGGTACATACCCTCAGCCCCGAGGGTGAACTACTCCCTCCTCGTCATGGATAGCGCCGGGATGATGAAGATGGCCTCCGGTGATGGGATCCCCCTCCGGCAGGGTGCCGGAACAAGGTCCCGATTGGTTTTTGGTGGCTACAGAGGCTTGCGGCGGCGGAACTCCCGATCTAGGTTCTGTTCTGGAAGTTTTTGGGTACGTAGGTATATATGGGTGCAGGAAGTACATCGGTGGAGCTACGGGGATCCCACGAGGCAGCTCGTGAGCACCTCCCGTATCTCCTGACATGCACTCCAAGTCCATCGGGTGGCTTTCCTTCCAAAAATAACTTCTCCAGTTGATTTCGTTCCGTTTTGACTCCGTCTGATATTCCTTTTCCTCGAAACACTGAAATAGGCATAAAACAGCAAATCTGGGCTGGGCCTCCGGTTAATAGGTTAGTCCCAAAAATAATATAAAAGTGGATAATAAAGCCCAATATTGCCTAAAACAGTAGATAAAGTAGCATGGAGCAATCAAAAATTATAGATACGTTGGAGACGTATCAAGCATCCCCAAGCTTAATTCCTGCTCGTCCTCGAGTAGGTAAATGATATAAAAAAGAATTTTTGATGCAGAGTGATACTTTGGCATAATTTCAATGTAAATCTTCTTAATTGTGATATGAATATTCAGATCCGAAAGATTCAAGACAAAAGTCATATTGACACAAAAATAATAATACTTCAAGCATACTAATCAAAGCAATCATGTCTTCTCAAAATAACATGGCAAAAGAAAGTTCATCCCTACAAAATCATATAGTTAGGCTATGCTTCATTTTCGTCACACAAAGATGTTCCCAACTTCTATACCCCCGATGACAAGCCAAGCAATTGTTTTATACTTAAATAATCTCAAACTTTTTCAACCTTCACGCAATACATGAGCGTGAGCCATGGATATAGCACTATGGGTGGAATAGAATATGATGATGGGGATTGTGTGGAGAAGACAAAAAAGGAGAAAGTCTCACGTTCACGAGGCTAATCAACGGGCTATGGAGATGCCCATCAATTGATGTCAACATGAGGAGTAGGGATTGCCATGCAACGGATGCACTAGAGCTATGAATGCTCAACAAAAGAAAACTAGTGGGTGTGCATCCAACTTGCTTGCTCATGAAGACCTAGGGCATTTGAGGAAGCCCATCATAGGAATATACAAGCCAAGTTCTATAATGAAAAATTCCCACTAGTATAAAAAGGACAACTTACGAGACTCACTACATGAAGAACAAGGTGCTACTTTGAAGCACAATATATGAAACTCACTACATGATGAAAAACGTGCTACTTTGAAGCACAAGTGTGGAAAAAGAGATAGTAGCATTGCCCTTTTTATTTATTTATTTTTTTGGGCCTTTCTCTTTTTATTTTTGGCCTTTCTCTTTTTTTTATTTTTTTATTTGGGCAATGCTCTAATAATGATGATCATCACACTTCTATTGATTACAACACAAGGATTACAACTCGAAACTTAGAACAAGATATCACTCTATATGAATGCCTCCGGCGGTGTACCGGGATGGTGCAATGAATCAAGAGTGACATGTATGAAACATAATGCATGGTAGCTTTGCCACAAATACGATGTCAACTACATGATCATGCAATGGCAATATGACAAAGGTAATGTATGTCATGATGATGATGGAAGTTGCATGGGAATATATCTCGGAATGGCTATGGAAATGCCATAATAGGTAGGTACGGTGGCTGTTTTGAGGAAGATATAAGGAGGTTTATGTTTGATAGAGCGTATCGTATCATGGGGTTTGGATGCACCGGCGAAGTTTGCACCAACTCTCAAGGTGAGAAAGGGCAATGCACGGTACCGAAGAGGCTAGCAAAGGCGGAAAGGTGGGAGTGCGTATAATCCATGGACTCAACATTAGTCAAAAGAACTCATATACTTATTGCAAAAATTTAGAAGTCATCAAAAATCAAGTACTACGCGCATGCTCCTAGGGGGATAGATTGGTAGGAAAAGACCATCGCTCGTCCCCGACCGCCACTCATAAGGATGCACAAGCCAGGTACACTTCATGTTTCAAATTTGTTACACAACTTTAACCATACGTGCATGCTACGGGACTTGCAAACTTCAACACAAGCATTTCTCAAATTCATAATCACCCTACTAGCACGACTTTGATATTATCACCTCCATATCTCAAAACAATTATCAAGCATCAAACTTATCTTAGTATTCAATTCACTCAAAAGAAAGTTTCACATATCATGAACACCAAGTATATTAACATTAAGCAAATTACCATGCTATTAAAGACTCTCAAAATAATCTAAGTGAAGCATGAGAGATCAAAAGTTTCTTTAAAATAAAACTACCACCATGCTCTAAAAGATATAAGTGAAGCACCAGAGCAAAAATTATCACGCTCAAAAGATATAAGTGAAGAACATAGAGTATTCTAGCAAATTCCAATTCATGTATGGCTCTCTCTCATAAAGAATTCAGATCTTGGTACATTATTCAAACAGCAGGCAAAGCTAAAGAAAACTACCTTGCAAGGATAGCACAACTCATGTGAAGAAGCAAAAACTTAGGCTCAACCGATACTAACCGATAGTTGTTGAAGAAGAAAGGTGGGATGCCTACCAGGGCATCCCCAAGCTTAGATGCTTGATACTTCTTGAAATATTATCTTGGGGTGCCTTGGGCATCCCCAATCTTGAACTTTTGTGTCTCCTTAATTCCTCTCATATCATGGTTTTTCTTTTTATCAAAAGCTTCATTCACAACAAACTCAACAAGAACTCGTGAGATAGGTTAGTATAAAGCAATGCAAAACCCTATCATTTTCTACTGTAACAAATCACTTAAATTATTATTCAACATTGAATACGAAATGCCTCTGCATATATAATACTCCTATCATCAAATACAATCATTAAACAAGCAAACATATGCAAACAACGCAAACATAACAGCAATCTGTCAAAACAGTACAGTCTGTAAAGAATGCAAGAGTATCAATACTTCCCTGAATCCAAAAATTATGAACTAAAATTCCCACTGTAATAAATTTATCGTATCTCAATATGCAAAAAGATTCAACGTTAGACCACTCTCTGACTTTTCTAGGGAATTTTTGCAACAGCGGTAAACTTTCTGTTTTCAAACAGCAACATGCAAACTAGCAAAATAAGCATGGCAAAGGCTATCCTTGACTTTTTTATTGGAACTAAAGATTAAAAACATTATTATAACTAACAGAAAGCAAAAAATAAACAAAAGAAAATGACGCTCCAAGCAAAACACATATCATGTGGTGAATAAAAATATAGCTCCAAGTAAAGTTACCGATGAACGAAGACGAAAGAGGGGATGCCTTCCGGGGCATCCCCAAGCTTAGTTGCTTGGTTGTCCTTGAATTTTACCTTGGGGTACCTTGGGAATCCCCAAGCTTAGTCTCTTTCCACTCCTTATTCCATAGTCCATCGAATCTTTACCCAAAACTTGAAAACTTCAACCACACAAAACTCAAAACAAACCTCGTAAGCTCCGTTAGTATAAGAAAATAAAACCACCACTTAGGTACTGTAATGAACTCATTCTGAATTCATATTCATGTAATATATACTGTATTCAAACTTATCTATGGTTCATACCACTTAATACTAGCCATAGATGCATCAAGATAAGCAAACAACACAATGAAAACAGAATCTGTCAAAAACAGAACAGTCTGTAGTAATCTGTATCAAACATATACTTCTGGAACCCGAAAAATTATGAAATAAATTTCTGTACCTGAGTAATTTGTCTATTAATCATATGCGAAAAGAATCAACCTAAAATAACTCTCCAGTGAAAAATGGCAGCTAATCTCGTGAGCGCTAAAGTTTCTGTTTTTCACAGCAAGATCACATAAACTTCACCCAAGTCTTCCCGAAGGTTCTACTTGCCACTTTATTGAAACAAAAGCTATAAAACATGATTACTACAGTAGCATAATCATGTGTACACACAAAAATAGTAAGGATAAATATTGGTTTGTCTCCCAACAAGCGCTTTTCTTTAATGCCTTTCTAGCTAGGCATGATGATGACAATGATGCTCACATAAAAGATAAGAATTAAAACATAACAGGAGCATCATGAAGCATATGACTATCACATTTAAGTCTAACCCACTTCCTATGCATAGGGATTTTGCGAGCAAACAACTTATGGGAACAAGAATCAACTTGCATAGGAAGGTAAAACAAACATAACTTCAAAACTTTAAGCACATAGAGAGGAAACTTGATATTATTGCAATTCCTACAAGCATATGTTCCTCTCTGATAATAATTTTCAGTAGCATCATGAATGAATTCAACAATATAACCAGCACCTAAATCATTCTTTTCATGATCTACAAGCATAGAAAATTTACTACTCTCCACATAAGCAAAATTCTTCTCATTCGGAATAGTAGGAGTATCATAAGAGACTTGAACACTAAAAATTGTTTCCACATTAAAAGAGTAATGTTCAGAAAAAGGGTAATCATAATCATGACAAGTTTTATAAATATAATCATCACTACTTTTTATACCATAAGTTTCATCACAATAATCATCATTAGTAGCAACTTCGTTCTCATCATAATCGATTGAAACCTCTCCCAAGATAGTGGAATCACTAAATAAAGTTGACACTCTTCCAAATCCACTTTCATATTCATCACAAATAGATTCAACATCCTCCAAAATAGTGGGATCACTACTTCCTAAAGTTGACACTCTTCCGAACCCACTTTCGTCAATATAATCATCATAGGTAGGAGGCATGTTATCATCATAACAACTTTGCATATCAAAACTTGGGATGCTAAAAATATCATATTCATCAAAAATAGCTTCCCCAAGCTTGGGACAAACATTAATTCCAGAAAATATATTCTCAAATATTTCATCCTCATCAAACATATCTTCACCAAGCTTGGGCCCTTTCATATCATAAGCATAATCACTCTCATCATTAAAAATATTGATAGCACCAATAGTATAGCAATTATCATCATCACAATGAGTAGTAGGAGATCCATCATTTGGGAGGGATACCTTTTTACCTTTGTTGCTCCTTCTTTTCTTTTTCTTATTCACATTATGTGTTGGTTCAACCTTCCTCTTTGAGCTCCTTATTGATGAGATTGGCTGAATAGAAAGCTCCTCCTCGTTACCTGATTCATCATAAGAAATAGTAGGAGGAGATTGGGAAGCCTCTTCCCTTTCATTAGTATTTTCTTCATCCTCTATTTGTTTTGTTTTCTTTATGTAGTTGGCAATAAAAGGATTTTCAATACAATTCACCGCACAATACATATAAATCTTCTCTAGATCAAAATGAAGAATTCTATCAAGGGCAAATTCTGGAATAATCTTAGTTATACGTTTAATTTCTTCATAACCCTAGAGCAAACTAAGTTCATTATGATGTGCAAGGGAAATCAAGTCATCACAATTTTTGGACATGATACGATCATGAAACAATTTGCATTGGGTACTAAAATGATCACGTTCATTGCAAAGTTCACAAGTATGTTTAAGAAAGTTTAAATTTTCAGCGCACGCATCTAGCTCTTCTTGCAACAATTTGGTTTCTAAGTACTTATGCCTCTTGCAATATCTATCTTCCCTATTTGGTGTGTACTTACAAACCCAATGCACTCCACAAAAAATGACATGTTTATAGGAGACATTTTCATCATAATAGTGCAATCATCATTAGCATCATGGATATTCAAAGAATTCGTACTAACAACATTGCAATCATGGTCATCATTCAAAGATTTAGTGCCAAACATTTTAGAGATTTCTTCTTCTACCGCTTGAGCACAATTATCCTTTCCATCATACTCACGAAAGATATTAAAAAGGAGAAGCATATGAGACAAACTCAACTCCATTTTTTTGCAGTTTTCTTTTATAAACTAAACTAGTGCTAAAACAAGAAACAAATAGATTCAATTGCAAGATCTAAAGATATACCTTCAAGCACTCACCGTGCCAAAAAAGAGCTTAGTGACGGAGTGTGAGTACCCTTTACCTAGCCTCCCCGGCAACGGCGCCAGAAAAGAGCTTGATGTCTACTACACAACCTTCTTCTTGTAGACGTTGTTGGGCCTGCAAGTGCACAGGTTTGTAGGACAGTAGCAAATTTCCCTCAAGTGGATGACCTAAGGTTTATCAATCCGTAGGAGGCGTAGGATGAAGATGGTCTCTCTCAAACAACCCTGCAACCAAATAACAAAGAGTCTCTTGTGTCCCCAACACACCCAATACAATGGTAAATTGTATAGGTGCACTAGTTCGGCGAAGAGATGAAGATACAAGTGCAAAATAGATAGTAGATATAGGTATTTGTAATCTAAAATAATAAAAACAGCAAGGTAACAAGTGGTAAAAGTGAGCGTAAACGGTATTGCAATGATAGGAAACAAGGCCTAGGGTCCATACTTTCACTAGTGCAAGTTCTCTCAACAATAATAACATAGATAGAACATATGACAAGCCCTCAACATGCAACAAAGAGTCACTCCAAAGACTAATGGCGGAGAACAAACGTAGAGATTATGGTAGGGTACGAAACCACCTCAAAGTTATTCTTTCGGATCGATCTATAAAAGAGTTCATACTAGAATAACACCTTAAGACAGAAATAACCCAAAACCCTAATGTCACCTAGATACTCCATTGTCACCTCAAGTATCCGTGGGCATGATTATACGATATGCGTCACACAATCTCAGATTCATCCAACCAACATAAAAGTACTTCAAAGAGTGCCCAAAGCTACTACAAGAGAGTCAAGAACGTGTGCCAACCCCTATGCATAGGTTCATGGGTGGAACCCGCAAGTTGATCACCAAAACATACATCAAGTGGCACATGATATCCCATTGTCACCACAGATAATGAGGCAAGACATACATCAAGTGTTCTCATAAAGACTCAATCCAATAAGATAACTTCAAAGGGGAAACTCAATTCATCACAAGAGAGTAGAGGGGGAGAAACATCATAAGATCCAACTACAATAGCAAAGCTCGGGATACATCAAGATCGTGCCATAGAGGGAACACGAGAGAGAACACGAGAGAGAGAGAGAGATCAAACACATAGCTACTGGTACATACCCTCAGCCCCGAGGGTGAACTACTCCCTCCTCGTCATGGATAGCGCCGGGATGATGAAGATGGCCTCCGGTGATGGGATCCCCCTCCGGCAGGGTGCCGGAACAGGGTCCCGATTGGTTTTTGGTGGCTACAGAGGCTTGTGGCGGCGGAACTCCCGATCTAGGTTCTGTTCTGGAAGTTTTTGGGTACGTAGGTATATATGGGTGCAGGAAGTACGTCGGTGGAACTACGGGGGTCCCATGAGGCAAGGGGGCACGCCCAGGGGGGAGGGCGCCCCCCACCCTCATGAACACCTCCCGTATCTCCTGACGTGCACTCCAAGTCCATCGGGTGGCTTTCCTTCCAAAAATAACTTCTCCAGTTGATTTCATTCCGTTTTGACTCCGTGTGATATTCCTTTTCCTCGAAACACTGAAATAGGCATAAAACAACAAATCTGGGCTGGACCTCCGGTTAATAGGTTAGTCCCAAAAATAATATAAAAGTGGATAATAAAGCCCAATATTGCCTAAAACAGTAGATAAAGTAGCATGGAGCAATAAAAAATTATAGATACGTTGGAGACGTATCAAGCATCCCCAAGCTTAATTCCTGCTCGTCCTCGAGTAGGTAAATGATAAAAAAAGAATTTTTGATGCAGAGTGATACTTTGGCATAATTTCAATGTAAATCTTCTTAATTGTGATATGAATATTCAGATCCGAAAGATTCAAGACAAAAGTCATATTGACACAAAAATAATAATACTTCAAGCATACTAATCAAAGCAATCATGTCTTCTCAAAATAACATGGCAAAAGAAAGTTCATCCCTACAAAATCATATAGTTAGGCTATGCTTCATTTTCGTCACACAAAGATGTTCCCAACTTCTATAACCCCGATGACAAGCCAAGCAATTGTTTCATACTTAAATAATCTCAAACTTTTTCAACCTTCACGCAATACATGAGCGTGAGCCATGGATATAACACTATGGGTGGAATAGAATATGATGATGGGGATTGTGTGGAAAAAAAAGGAGAAAGTCTCACGTTGGCGAGGCTAATCAACGGGCTATGGAGATGCCCATCAATTGATGTCAACATGAGGAGTAGGGATTGCCATGCAACGGATGCACTAGAGCTATGAATGCTCAACAAAAGAAAACTAGTGGGTATGCATCCAGCTTGCTTGCTCACGAAGACCTAGGGCATTTGAGGAAGCCCATCGTAGGAATATACAAGCCAAGTTCTATAATGAAAAATTCCCACTAGTATAAAAAGGACAACTTACGAGACTCACTACATGAAGAACAAGGTGCTACTTTGAAGCACAATATATGAAACTCACTACATGAAGAACAAGGTGCTACTTTGAAGCACAAGTGTGGAAAAAGAGATAGTAGCATTGCCCTTTTTATTTTTTTTATTTTTTTGGGCCTTTCTTTTTTTATTTTTGGCCTTTCTCTTTTTTTTATTTGGGCAATGCTCTAATAATGGTGATCATCACACTTCTATTGATTACAACAGAAGGATTACAACTGGAAACTTAGAACAAGATATGACTCTATATGAATGCCTCCGGTGGTGTACCGGGATGGTGCAATGAATCAGGAGTGACATGTATGAAACATAATGCATGGTGGCTTTGCCACAAATACGATGTCAACTACATGATCATGCAATGGCAATATGACAAAGGTAATGTATGTCATGATGATGATGGAAGTTGCATGGCAATATATCTCGGAATGGCAATGGAAATGCCATAATAGGTAGGTATGGTGGCTGTTTTGAGGAAGATATAAGGAGGCTTATGTGTGATAGAGCGTATCGTATCACGGGGTTTGGATGCACCGGCGAAGTTTGCACCAACTCTCAAGGTGAGAAAGGGCAATGCACGGTACCGAAGAGGCTAGCAAAAGCGGAAAGGTGAGAGTGCGTATAATACATGGACTCAACATTAGTCAAAAGAACTCATATACTTATTGTAAAAATTTAGAAGTCATCAAAAATCAAGTACTACACGCATGCTCCTAGGGGGATAGATTGGTAGGAAAAGACCATCGCTCGTCCCCGACCGCCACTCATAAGGATGCACAAGCCAGGTACACTTCATGTTTCAAATTTGTTACACAACTTTAACCATACGTGCATGCTACGGGACTTGCAAACTTCAACACAAGCATTTCTCCAATTCATAATCACCCAACTAGCACGACTTTGATATTATCACCTCCATATCTCAAAACAATTATCAAGCATCAAACTTATCTTAGTATTCAATTCACTCAAAAGAAAGTTTCACATATCTTGAACAGCAAGTATATTAACATTAAGCAAATTACCATGCTATTAAAGACTCTCAAAATAATCTAAGTTAAGCATGATAGATCAAAAGTTTCTTTAAAATAAAACTACCACCATGCTCTAAAAGATATAATTGAAGCACTAGAGCAAAAATTATCACGCTCAAAAGATATAAGTGAAGCACATAGAGTATTCTAGCAAATTCCAATTCATGTATGGCTCTCTCTCAATAAAGAATTCAGATCTTGGTACATTATTCAAACAGCAGGCAAAGCTAAATAAAACTACCTTGCAAGGATAGCACAACTCATGTGAAGAAGCAAAAACTTAGGCTCAACCGATAGTAACCGATAGTTGTTGAAGAAGAAAGGTGGGATGCCTACCGGGGCATCCCCAAGCTTAGATGCTTGAGACTTCTTGAAATATTATCTTGGGGTGCCTTGGGCATCCCCAATCTTGAACTTTTGTGTCTCCTTAATTCCTCTCATATCATGGTTTTTCTTTTTATCAAAAGCTTCATTCACAACAAACTCAACAAGAACTCGTGAGATAGGTTAGTATAAACCAATGCAAAACCCTATCATTTTCTACTATAAAAAATCACTTAAATAATTATTCAACATTGAATACTAAATGACTCTGAATATTTAATACTCCTATCATCAAATAGAATCATTAAACAAGCAAACATATGCAAACAACGCAAACATAACAGCAATCTGTGAAAACAGTACAGTCTGTAAAGAATGCAAGAGTATCAATACTTCCCTGACTCCAAAAATTATGAACTAAAATTCCCACTGTAACAAATTTATCAGAGCTCAATATTCAAAAATATTCAACGTTAGACCATTCTCTGAGTTTTCTAGGGAATTTGTGCAACAGCGGTAAACTTTCTGTTTTCAAACAGCAACATGCAAACTAGCAAAATAAGCATGGCAAAGGCTATCCTTCACTTTTTTATTGAAACTAAAGATTAAAAACATTATTCTAACTAACAGGAAGCAAAATCTAAACAAAATAAAATGACGCTCCAAGCAAAACACATATCATGTGGCGAATAAAAATATAGCTCCAAGTAAAGTTACCGATGAACGAAGACGAAAGAGGGGATGCCTTCCGGGGCATCCCCAAGCTTAGTTGCTTGGTTGTCCTTGAATTTTAACTTGGGGTACCTTGGGCATCCCCAAGCTTAGTCTCTTGCCACTCCTTATTCCATAGTCCATCGAATCTTTACCCAAAACTTGAAAACTTCAACCACACAAAACTCAAAACAAATCTCGTAAGCTCCGTTAGTATAAGAAAATAAAACCACCACTTAGGTACTGTAATGAACTCATTCTGAATTCATATTGGTGTAATATCTAATGTATTCCAACTTATCTATGGTTCATACCACTTAATACTAGCCATAGATGCATCAAAATAAGCAAACAACACAATGAAAACAGAATCTGTCAAGAACAGAACAGTCTGTAGTAATCTGTATCAAACATATACTTCTGGAACCCCAAAAATTATGAAATAAATTTCTGTACCTGAGTAATTTGTCTATTAATCATATGCGAAAATAATCAACCTAAAATAACTCTCCAGTGAAAAATGGCAGCTAATATCGTGAGCGCTAAAGTTTCTGTTTTTCACAGCAAGATCACATAAACTTCACCCAAGTCTTCCCAAAGGTTCTACTTGCCACTTTATTGAAACAAAAGCTATAAAACATGATTACTACAGTAGCATAATCATGTGTACACACAAAAATAGTAAGGATAAATATTGGTTTGTCTCCCAACAAGCGCTTTTCTTTAATGCCTTTCTAGCTAGGCATGATGATGACAATGATGCTCACATAAAAGATAAGAATTGAAACATAACAGGAGCATCATGAAGCATATGACTAGCACATTTAAGTCTAACCCACTTCCTATGCATAGGGATTTTGTGAGCAAACAACTTATGGGAACAAGAATCAACTTGCATAGGAAGGTAAAACAAACATAACTTCAAAACTTTAAGCACATAGAGAGGAAACTTGATATTATTGCAATTCCTACAAGCATATGTTCCTCTCTCATAATAATTTTCAGTAGCATCATGAATGAATTCAACAATATAACCATCACCTAAATCATTCTTTTCATGATCTACAAGCATAGAAAATTTACTACTCTCCACATAAGCAAAATTCTTCTCATTCGGAATAGTAGGAGTATCATAAGAGACTTGAACACTAAAAATTGTTTCCACATTAAAAGAGTAATGTTCAGAAAAAGGGTAATCATAATCATGACAAGTTTTATAAATATAATCATCACTAATTTTTATACCATAAGTTTCATCACAATAATCATCATAAGTAGCAACTTCGTTCTCATCATAATCGATTGAAACCTCTCCCAAGATAGTGGAATCACTAAATAAAGTTGACACTCTTCCTAAATCCACTTTCATATTCATCACAAATAGATTCAACATCCTCAAAAATAGTGGGATCACTACTTCCTAAAGTTGACACTCTTCCGAACTCACTTTCATCAATATAATCATCATAGGTAGGAGGCATGCTATCATCATAACAACTTTGCATATCAAAACTTGGGATGCTAAAAATATCATATTCATCAAAAATAGCTTCCCCAAGCTTGGGACAAACATTAATTCCAGCAAATATATTCTCAAATATTTCATCCTCATTAAACATAGCTTCCCCAAGCTTGGGCCCTTTCATATCATAAGCATAATCACTCTCATCATTAAAAATATTGATAGCACCAATAGTATAGCAATTATCATCATCACAATGAGTAGTAGGAGCAACATCATTTGGGAGGGATACCTTTTTACCTTTGTTGCTCCTTCTTTACTTTTTCTTCTTCAAATTATGTGTAGGTTCAACCTTCCTCTTTGACCTCCTTATTGATGAGATTGGCTGAATAGAAAGCTCCTCCTCGTTACCTGATTCATCATAAGAAATAATAGGAGGAGATTGGGAAGCCTCTTACCTTTCATTAGTATTTTCTTCATCCTCTATTTGTTTTCTTTTCTTTATGTAGTTGGCAATATAAGGATTTTCAATACAATTCACCGCACAATACATATAAATCTTCTCTAGATCAAAATGAAGAATTCTATCAAGGGAAAATTCTGGAATAATCTTAGTTATACGTTTAATTTCTTCATAACCCTAGAGCAAACTAAGTTCATTATGATGTGTAAGGGAAATCAAGTCATCACAATTTTTGGACACGATACGATCATGAAACAATTTGCATTGGGTACTAAAATGATCACGTTCATTGCAAAGTTCACAAGTATGTTTAAGAAAGTTTAAATTTTCAGCACACGCATCTAGCTCTTCTTGCAACAATTTGGTTTCTAAGTACTTATGCCTCTTGCAATATCTATCTTCCCTATTTGGTGTGTACTTACAAACCCAATGCACTCCACAAAAATTGACATGTTTATAGGAGACATTTTCATCATAAATAGTGCAATCATCATTAGTATCATGGATATTCAAAGAATTCGTACTAACAACATTGCAATCATGGTCATCATTCAAAGATTTAGTGCCAAACATTTTAGAGATTTCTTCTTCTAACACTTGAGCACAATTATCCTTTCCATCATACTCACGAAAGATATTAAAAAGGTGAAGCGTATGAGACAAACTCAACTCCATTTTTTTGTAGTTTTCTTTTATAAACTAAACTAGTGCTAAAACAAGAAACAAAAAGATTCAATTGCAAGATCTAAAGATATACCTTCAAGCACTCACCGTGCCAAAAAAGAGCTTAGTGACGGAGTGTGAGTACCCTTTACCTAGCCTCCCCGGCAACGGTGCCCGAAAAGAGCTTGATGTCTACTACACAACCTTCTTCTTGTAGACGTTGTTGGTCCTGCAAGTGCACAAGTTTGTAGGACAGTAGCAAATTTCCCTCAAGTGGATGACCTAAGGTTTATCAATACGTAGGAGGCATAGGATGAAGATGGTCTCTCTCAAACAACCCTGCAACCAAATAAGAAAGAGTCTCTTGTGTCCCCAACACGCCCAATACAATGGTAAATTGTATAGGTGCACTAGTTTGGCGAAGAGATGAAGATACAAGTTCAAAATAGATAGTAGATATAGGTATTTGTAATCTGAAATAATAAAAACAGCAAGGTAACAAGTGGTAAAAGTGAGCGTAAACGGTATTGCAATGATAGGAAACAAGGCCTAGGGTTCATACTTTCACTAGTGCAAGTTCTCTCAACAATAATAACATAGATAGAACATATGACAAGCCCTCAACATGCAACAAAGAGTCACTCCAAAGACACTAATGGCGGAGAACAAACGTAGAGATTATGGTAGGGTACGAAACCACCTCAAAGTTATTCTTTCGGATCGATCTATAAAAGAGTTCGTACTAGAATAACACCTTAAGACACAAATCAACAAAAACCCTAATGTCACCTAGATACTCCATTGTCACCTCAAGTATCCATAGGCATTATTATACGATATGCGTCACACAATCTCAGATTCATCCAACCAACATAAAAGTACTTCAAAGAGTACCCCAAAGCTACTACCGGAGAGTCAAGAACGTGTGCCAACCCCTATGCATAGGTTCATGGGTGGAACCCGCAAGTTGATCACCAAAACATACATCAAGTGGCACATGATATCCCATTGTCACCACAGATAATCACGGCAAGACATACATCAAGTGTTCTCATAAAGACTCAATCCAATAAGATAACTTCAAAGGGGAAACTCAATTCATCACAAGAGAGTAGAGGGGGAGAAACATCATAAGATCCAACTACAATAGCAAAGCTCGGGATACATCAAGATCGTGCCATAGAGGGAACACGAGAGAGAACACGAGAGAGAGAGAGAGAGAGAGAGAGAGAGAGAGAGAGAGATCAAACACATAGCTACTGGTACATACCCTCAGCCCCGAGGGTGAACTACTCCCTCCTCGTCATGGATAGCGCCGGGATGATGAAGATGGCCTCCGGTGACGGGATCCCCCTCCGGCAGGGTGCCGGAATAGGGTCCCGATTGGTTTTTGGTGGCTACAGAGGCTTGCGGCGGTAGAACTCCCGATCTAGGTTCTGTTCTGGAAGTTTTTGGGTACGTAGGTATATATGGGTGCAGGAAGTACGTCGGTGGAGCTACGGGGGTCCCACGAAGCAGGGGGCGCGCCCAGGGGGGAGGGCGCGCCCCCACCCTTGTGAGCACCTCCCGTATCTCCTAACGTGCACTCCAAGTCCATCGGGTGGCTTTCCTTCCAAAAATAACTTCTCCAGTTGATTTCGTTCCGTTTTGACTCCGTCTGATATTCCTTTTCCTAGAAACATTGAAATAGGCATAAAACAGCAAATCTGGGCTGGGCCTCCGGTTAATAGGTTAGTCCCAAAAATAATATAAAAGTGGATAATAAAGCCCAATATTGCCTAACACAGTAGATAAAGTAGCATGGAGCAATCAAAAATTATAGATACGTTGGAGACGTATCAGTCATCAGCCAGACAGATAGCGGCTGGTAAGCCCTTTCTTTTATAGTCTACGTTTGGCGATCAGAGGTATGCCTTACTGAATCAACTATGGAGTTCTCCAGACTCCTTTGTGGATCTACCAAAGAGCGCCACTGATGCAACGCAATTCTACCGGGCCCAGGAGGGGCATGCGATAGAGAAGCTATTCTGGTCGCAATATGCGATGCAGGAGTGTTCAACGCTGCTAAACAACCAGATGGCGCAGTGGGCCAAGCTACACAAGATGTCCGGAGCGGCCATGAAGGAAGTTATACTCCGGCTGTGGCCGGCTGAATCCGTTCCTAGCAGTTATTTTGGCCTAGTGCAGCGACTCATCGATGTCATGCCCCGTATTGATGCCATCAAATGATCGGTGTGCATAGAAGGTGCACAAAGAGCCTTCGCCCATGTCAAGGTGCACTGGGCCAAGATGAAAGCCGCTGTTGACGCGGTGCAGGGTCCTCTCGAAGGCAAGGACCACCGCACACCGGGGCATTATTTAAACGACGTCCTAGAGGGTGCTCGTTTGATAGAGGGTCAATGCTCAAAAGACATCATATTCGAATGAATGTATTCGAATGACCCGATCGTGTGTATTATAGATATTAAGGCTTTGTAATATTTGCACCATTATCTAAAATTGCTTTCCTCCTGTGCGGCCGTTTTTTGAATGCCTGAGAGTTTTCCAGTCATCGGCTTCAACCCCCACATAGATGCTACGGGGGTGTGATGACCCACAAGTATAGGGGATCGCAATAGCTTTCGAGGGTAGAGTATTCAACCCAAATTGATTGATTCGACACAAGGGGAGCCAAAGAATATTCTTAAGTATTAACAGTTGAGTTGTCAATTCAACCACACCTGGATAACTTAGTATCTGCAGCAAGGTATTTAGTAGCAAAGTAGTATGATAGTATTGGTAACAGTGGCAAAAGTAAAGATAGCAGTTTTGTAGTGATTGTAACAGTAGCAAAGGAAAAGTAAATAAGCGAAGCACAATATGTGAAAAGCTCGTAGGCATTGGATCAGTGATGGATAATTATGTCGGATGCGATTCCTCATGTAATAGCTATAACATAGGGTGACATAGAACTAGCTCTAGTTCATCAATGTAATGTAGGCATGTATTCTGAATATAGTCATACCTGCTTATGGAAAAGAACTTGCATGACATCTTTTGTCCTACCCTCCCGTGGCAGCGGGGTCCTAGTGGAAACTAGGGGATATTAAGGCCTCCTTCTAATAGAGTACCCGACCAAAGCATTAACACATAGTGCATACATGAACTCCTCAAACTACGGTCATCACCGAGAAGTATCTCGATTATTGTCACTTCGGGGTTGTCGGATCATAACACATAATTGGTGACTATAGACTTGCAAGATAGGATCAAGAACTTACATATATTCATGAAAACATAATAGGTTCAGATCTGAAATCACGACACTCGGGCCCAAGTGACAAGCATTAAGCATAGAAAACTCATAGCAACATCAATCTCAGAACACAGTGGAAAAGAACTTGCATGACATATTTTGTCCTACCCTCCCGTGGCAGCAGGGTCCTAGCGGAAACTAAGAGATATTGAGGCCTCCTTTTAATAGAGAACCGGAACAAAGCATTAACACATAGTGAATACATGAACTCCTCAAAATACGGTCATCACCGAGAAGTATCCCGATTATTCTCACTTCGGGGTTGTCGGATCATAACACATAATAGGTGACTATAGACTTGCAAGATAGGATCAAGAACACACATATATTCATGAAAACATAATAGGTTCAGATCTGAAATCATGGCACTCGGGCCCTAGTGACAAGCATTAAGCATAGCAAAGTCATAGCAACATCAATCTCAGAACATAGTGGATACTAGGGATCAAACCCTAACAAAACTAACTTGATACATGGTAAATCTCATCCAACCCATCACCGTCCAGCAGGCCTATGATGGAATTACTCACGCACGGCGGTGAGCATCATGAAATTGGTGATGGAGGATGGTTTATGATGACGACGGCGACGAATCCCCCTCTTCGAAGCCCGGAACGGACTCCAGATCAGCCCTCCCGAGAGATATTAGGGCTTGGCGGCGGCTCCGTATCGTAAAACGCGATGAAACTTTCTCTCTGATTTTTTTCTCCGTGAAACGGAATATATAGAGTTGGAGTTGAGGTCAGTGGAGCATCAGGGGGCCCACGAGACAGGGGCGCGCCCAGGGGGAGGGGGCACGCTCCCTCCCTCGTGGATAGGGTGTGGGCCCCTGGCCTTGATTCTTTCGCCAGTATTTTTTATATTTTCCAAAAGTTATCTCTGTGGATTTTCAGGTCATTCCAAGAACTTTTGTTTTCTGCACAATAAACAACACCATGGCAGTTCTGCTAAAAACAACGTCAGTCCGGGTTAGTTTCATTCAAATCATGCAAGTTAGAGTCCAAAACAAGGGCAAAAGTGTTTGGAAAAGTAGATACGTTGGAGACGTATCAGGGTGTTAGGAATGGCGCATTAACACTCTTGACCCAACGTCTTGGTCCGTGACGGAGCTGTCAGTGCGTCGAACCAGGCAATCGGACTATACGGCTTTACCGCTCTCACTTAGCCATAGGAGTTTGACAATGGGGCTACAAAATAGCCCCTGGTACGTATGTGACTATCCGAATGCGGATGCGTTACATGTATGACTGGAAAAGTAGTCCTTCATTTTAAAACGGAAAAATTGCTAAAGATTCAGTAAGTCACCGAACGGCTGACCAGCTCTCGCCGCATCATGACAGTCAGTTTTCGGCTTTCTCTACTGAGGTGCTTGATCGGATGAACCAGAAACACAATCGCAGTAGTTCTCCCTTTACTACCCTAGCCGAACAAACGAAACGTAAGGTAGCAAACACAGGAGCCGGACAACCCAACTATTGACCAAAGACATGATTCGGAGCCGATGCATATAAAGCCAAGCTCGGGACGCCGAAGTGTGCTACAAAGTTGTTTGGGCTTTAGTTTAGTGGCTCATAAGTGGCCGTATAGAGCCCCTGGCAATGTGTGTCGAGGTATGTGTGACAACTGGAGAGACGGACTACAGTTTTGTAAATAAAGTAGATATCGAAAAAAATTGTCACTACTAGATCTGATTGATACGTCAAGACATGATCTTGTAGAGGGTACCATAAGCACCAAAATCATTTTACATGCCGGGGGTCTAATAACAAGGAGAAAAGCTCAGTACAGATCCTTTTAAATACGATTTGGTCTGAAGAATCCTTTGGATGTCCAGCCGCATGTCTGCGTTGCTTTCGTCCTGTAGAAGGGGTTCCTTGAAGGAAACAGTCTTCTGTTTTCCTTATGGAACCGGGCCATGAGTGAGCCCTTGTTAGTCCGTAGGATACATGGGCTCGAATGCACCTCTGGTAAAAAAAGTAAGCTAAAAAAAGGTGGAAGATCATATAGGGTCGAGCCGTACTATAGACCTTCCCGTATTGTGCCTCCGCCGATGCCCAAGGTATTTTGAGTGCGTAATGATGCATGCGTGGTACAAATTCCACGGGTTTGCGCAGCGATCGGCGGAGGCGAAACTGCTAGTCTAGCTTTGGATGTACCGAGCTGCTGGCTTGCGGGACTGACCGGACTCTTTTAACAAAGTCTGGTGGCTTGATGGCCGACGAGGTGTGTGGCTTGAGAGGACCCTTCTATACCTCGGCTGTGAGAGCTACGGTGTGATCCTCTGTGCGGAGGGAGCGTTTTGTGTTTCCATTGACTATTATAACACCGCGTGGACCGGGCATTTTTAGCTTTAAATAAGCATACTGTGGCACCGCATTGAATCTAGCAAAAATGGTCCGTCCGATCAACGCGTGATAGCCACTTCGGAAGGGTACAATATCAAAGATCAAATCTTCACTGCGGAAGTTATCGGGCGAGCCGAAGACAACTTCCAACATTATTGAGCCCGAGCAGCGGGCCTCTACGCCAAGTATTAGTACTTTAAAGGTAGTTTTAGTGGGTTTGATTCTTGACGGATCGATACCCATTTTGTGGATGGTGTCCTGATAGAGCAGGTTAAGGCTGTTGCCGCCGTCCACGAGGACTCGCGTGATATGGAATCCGTCGATGATTGGGTCGAGGACCAAAGCTACCGATCCTCCATGACAGATACTTGTTGGGTGGTCTTATCGATCGAAGGTGATCGGGCAAGCTGACCATGGGTTGAATTTTGGGGCGACTAGCTCTACGGCGTAAACGTCCCTTAATGTGAGCTTGCACTCCTGTTTGGGGATGTGTGTGTGACATATATGATACGGCTCAAATAGCTTTGAGTCGATTTTATGGGGTGTCCCTGATCTTTCACCGGCGCAAAGAGCTAGCAGATTAGAATTGATAGGAAGCAGATGAATTAAAAC
The DNA here is from genome assembly GCF_002162155.2 of Triticum dicoccoides. Lineage (NCBI taxonomy): Eukaryota > Viridiplantae > Streptophyta > Magnoliopsida > Poales > Poaceae > Triticum > Triticum dicoccoides. The sequence continues at coordinate 106,730,926 of NC_041389.1, read as the reverse complement.
AAACCAGATAAGATGTGTACGGGCGGAAGTACTAGGCTAGGGCGTAGTAGTACTGCAGCTAGATTAGATGGATGGATCATGCTAATGATGATCAGCGGCGGCGGCGGCGTAATTAGCCAGATGGAGTTCACGAACTAGTAGTAGTAGATGAAAAAAAAGAAAAGACTGGATCGCTCCTTGAAGAACAAGAACCGAACAAAGCTATGCCGTGGAGATCAAGTCGCCAAAACACATGCTATCACCGATCCAATTCATGGAACGCAGGAGCACAAAGGGGCACTCATCATCAGATGCCTTTCTGAGTAATTTTGTTGACCAAACTAAAACCTAGCTTTTACATGGCCATATGGCCTTTATTTATAGTCGCACGCAGGCAACCTGGACTAAGACCAAAACTCACGAGAACACAAACCGGACTTGACAAAACTAAATAAACTAGGACTCGGCTAGATTCAAACTAGTAGACTTTCCATGTAACTAGGAGACCTTCACGTGCATGGTTTCCTACTACCACCGCGAAGATGATTAATTCCAGCCCGGGGGAGTCCGAAAGTTTGGCATGATATCTTGCTTTGGTGGTGTCACTGTTGATTGATATTTAACTAAACATTGTATCTTCTGTCGATTTGCACGCGGCACAGGTCCAAGTATACCTGCACCTCTTCTCCACTTGCCAGCTGCTTCTCCATGTTGTGCTGGTATGGCATATTTTCTAGAACCGGACTCCCACACCTCCTTCTCAGGAGTGACCTTTTTCGACGATGCAATAATATTGGGTACATAACTAGGCATGATTACATCAATATATCATATTCACTATTTTGACCTCGGGGGGAAATTGCTTCTGCCCCCTGTGTTTGGTGGGCGAGGCTCTTCATCGTCGTCCTCGCTGGGCGGCCTTTTCCCCTTGTGTTCGGCGTTGAGCTTGCCGGCCTGTTTAAAGACCCAACGGTTTCTATTGGTGTGATTGGCAGGTTTATCGGGGGTGCCATGAATCTGGCAAGGTTGATCAAGTATTCTGTCCAAACTAGATGGACCATCTTTGTTTCCTTTGAATGGCTTCTTCCACTGACCGAATTTTGAGCCACTGAATCCGGCGTTGACAGCCGTGTCTTCGGTATTGTTTCGACGCTTGTGTTTGTTGCGTCGTGGCTTGCCATTGCCGTCTCTGGCTTCGGAGGTGCCTGGGTCGCTAGTGCCATTGCTTCTACGAGTCAGCCAACTATCTTCTCCCGCGCAAAAGCGGGTCATAAGCGCGGTAAGGGCTGCCATGGACTTCGGTTTCTCTTGGCCGAGGTGTTGGGCGAGCCACTCATCTCGGACACTGTGTTTGAAGGCCGTGAGGGCTTCGACGTCCAAACAATCCATGATCTGGTTCTTTTTAATTAAGAACCTGGTCCAGAGCTTCCAGGCTGGATTATGTGACTAAGGTCATCAGCATTTAGGGGCCGAACATAGGTACCTTGGAAGTTGTCTCTGAAGGCGTCCTCCAAGTCCTCCCAGCTTCCAATAGAGTTTTCAGGGAGGCTATTCAACCAATGCCGTGTTGGTCCCTTAAGTTTTAGGGGGAGGTACTTGATGGCATGTAGATCATCACCATGGGTCATGTGGATATGGAGAAGGAAATCTTTGATCCGTACTGCAGGATCTGTGGTGCCATCATATGATTCAATGTTCACGGGTTTAAACCCTTCTGGGAACTGGTGCTCCATTACTTCATCAGTGAAGCATAAAGGGTGTGCGGCTCCTTTGTATCGAGCGACGTCACGACGCAGTTCGGATGGAGTCCGTATGCGGTTTTCAGCCCGTGTGAGGTTGTGTTTATGGCGCCAGGCTTGATGGCCATCTTCTCGCGCTGGTGCACGCCCTCGTGATCCATAAATTGATCTGGTACGACCGGCCCTATTGTCCAGGTCTTGTCGCAGGTCTTGCATGCGTCCTGCGGCCGCTGTTTCTCTGCCTCTAGGGCGAGGTGGCACGGGTTGGTGTTCTGCTTGGGCTGTCGCTCTGTCCCGACCACGAGGTGGTCGGTCAGGTCCGTCAGCCGCGTTACACGCTGTCGGTATAGGCACTGGGACCTCCATGTCGAATTGGGAGAGAAACCTACGCTTTGGGTAGATCTTAGTTGGGCATTCGAGGCCGTATTCCTCGGCTGCCAGGACATTAGTCCACCTGTCAGTGAGTAAATCCTGATTGGCTCGAAGTTGCTTCCTCTTCTTTTTCAGGCTTCTTGCTATGGCAATTAGCCGGCGCTTGAAGCGCTCTTGTTCGAGGGCGTCCTCTGGTACGATGAAGTCTTCGTCGCCCAGGCTCTCATCATCTTTGGAGGTCGGTAAGTAGTTACTGTCCTCCGAGCCATCATCCCCGATAGGATCATCGGGGTTGACCTGACCCTCTTCCCAATCATCTTGCTCGGAGTTGGCTCGACAGGGGCTTCTTGGTCTTCGGCGTTATCTACAGTATTATTGTCTCTGGTGCCAGTATTGCTGTCTTTTTCTCGGTGCGTTTTAGAGCAGCCCCGCTGACGACAACGCTTTGGTGGCGCCACAGGAGAATTATTCTCGACTGGGTCCTTCTCACCTTCGCCGTTATCCTCTTTGGGTGTGTCCACCATATACATGTAATATGTGGAAGTAGCCGTCCAGTGTCCGGTAAGCGGCGGGTTCTGGCTTTGCTCTTCTCTGGCATCATCGTCCATCGTGGATGTCTTTGGAAGCGTAATCGAGCATGTCGGTTAAGTCCTCGACAGTGGCTATGAAGTGGGTGGTGGGTGGGACGTAAAATTCCCCGCTCTCAGCCCCTAGTGTAGGCTGGGCATAGTTCGGCAGCGATCCTTCTGTAATGGTGAGAGATCGCATTAAATCCAGAGACTCGTTTAAGAGTGAGGTATGGACAGGGAAGCGAGAATCCATGGACGGGGTGGGACAGGAGTTCCATGGCCGAGCTCGTATAATACAGACCTCGAGAGTTCGGAGTCGGTGTAGGAAGGTGAGTCTGTCTTGATAAGGATAGAGGGAGCCTGGAGTGACTCTGGGCTGGCCGGTGAAACGGTCCCCTCCGTATCTTCAGTGTTGAGCTCTATCGTTGCGAAGAGTCCGGCGGGTTCTAAACTCCTGTCTTCGGACTTGATGAGGTGCACCAAATCTGAGGCCGGAGCCGTGGTTGAGGCCACGAACCCTTGGAAGATCAAGTATCCCCGGATATCAGCGACATATTTTAAGTTTCCAAACCTAATCTGATGACCAGGGGCGTAGCTGTCAATCTGCTCCAGATGACCAATCGAATTGGCACGCAGTGCGAAGCCACTGAATACGAAGATTTGGCCGGGGAGAAAAGTCTCCCTCAGGGCAGTGCTGTTGTGGATGGTTGATGAAGCCATCGAGCCTTCTGGTGACAACACAGTGGAACTCTCAATGAAAGCACCAATGTCGGTGTCAAAACTGGCAGATCACGGGTAGGGGGTCCCGAACTATGTGTTTAAGGATCAAAGGTAACAGGGAGGCAGGGGACACGATGTTTACCCAGGTTCGGGCCCTCTTAATGGAGGTAATACCCTACTTCCTGCTTGGTTGACTATGATGAGTATAGGGGTTACAAGAGTTGATCTACCTCGAGATCATAATGGCTAAACCCTAGATGTCTAGCCTATATGATTGTGATCGCCTCTATGGACTAAACCCTTCGGTTTATATAGATACCAGAGGGATCTAGGGTTGTACAGAGTCGGTTATAGAGAAAGGAAGGTACATGATCCGAACGCCAAAACTTGCCATCCACGCCAAGGAGAGTCCCATCCGGACATGGGGAAGGTTCTTCTATCTCGTATCTACATGGCCCATTAGTCTGACCCATATCACATAGCCCGGACGCCTAAGGACCCCTTAGTCTAGGACTCCCTCAGTGACTATCGTGAAATTGGACTCATCGGGGCAGGTGAACCCCAACAAAGGGCTCCACCTACTCCTGACGCTGATGATTCGTCTCTTAAGACACCTGACTCCAATCCTGAAGAAAAGGCCAAGCGCCTCAAGAATGCTGCAAAGCAAGCCAAGAAGGCTGCAAAAGAAGGGGCAAAAGAAGAAGAAAACCGTCGTTTCATCAAATCAGACGTTGAGAAGAAAAAGGCTGAAGGAAAAGCTGAACACCGTTCAAAGAACAAACATGATGCAAGATCTGTTGCTCTGAAGAAAAAGAGTGCACCAAGGAAGAGACCTACTAAGCCAGTTGAACCTGAAAGTGTTTCTTCTGATCAAGATGATCCTCCGCTCACTGGAGAAGAAATTGACACAACTCTCTCCGAACAAGTGAATGTCACAACTTCCATTATTCTGCCTTATGTTTGAGCAAGTGATGTCCCAACTGCACTCCGAAGAAGAATCCTTTGAAAAGAAAGACTCCTCCAACTACTGTCACTATGGTTTATAAAGTTATCACAGCTCCTCATCCTGATGCTATTGATCTGCATGATTTGGTAGTTGATGCCCCTGTAGGCACAACTAAGCCTGGAGAAAAAGCTCCAGAAGAAAAAGGCGAAGCAAATCAAAGCTCCTTCTGCCAAGCAAAATGCTCCAAGACATGCGGCTGTAAAAGAACAGGCTGCAAAATTTGCTCCCAAGTTAACTCAACCCTTGGCTTCCATGCCTCCGACTGAGCAAAATGTGGCTCACACTACAAAAAAAGAGACACATCCATGACATTTTGGGCTGAACGAATTTTTTTTGTCGTACTTATGACACTTCTATGAGGATAATTGTGACAAAACCCGGTATCATCATAGATGTGGTGAGCTCCTACTTCTATGACAAAAAATCATGACATAAAATGGGCTTTTTGTCCTGGGCGGGCCGTAGACGCAGCTGCATGACATTCTTTGGGCCGTCCATGATGGAAAAAACCATGGTAGAAGCGAGGGCGAGGAAAATTTCGGGGAGTTTCCGGTTACGGTGGGTGGTCGGGGGCCGAGCGATGCACGTTTCTCTCATGCACGTACGCGCGTGGGTGCGAGGCATTGGGCTCTAACTGAACCCAAGCGAGGTGTTCGCCTAACTGAACCCGAGTGATTGCACTGCAGGCTACACGTTACTGAACCCGAGCGATTCCTTTGCTACTGCTTCTAACTGAAGTCGATCGATGCTGCCTCTGGATGAACAGTGAGCGTTGCTGGGAG
>NC_041389.1:106721631-106725442 GCF_002162155.2 Triticum dicoccoides | reverse complement strand
TTGGATGAACAGTTCCTGGTGGGGGTGGATGAATAGGACCCCATGGTGTTGCCTCTGGATGAACAGGACCCCGATCGAGCCGGTTGGGGCTGGATGAACAGGACCCCGTGGAGGGATGGATGAACAAGACGACCCCATGGAGGGCTGGATGAACAGTAGCCCGTGGAGGGGTGGTTGAACAGGACCCCGTGGAGAGGGCTGGTTGAACAGTCGCCGGTGGAGGAGCGCACGGTGGAGGCTGGATGAACAAGAGCCCGTGGATGAATAGTCGCAGGTGGAGGCTAGAGGAGGTCGATGGTGGATGAACACTAGCCCGTGGAGGCTGGAGGAGGTCGACGGTGGAGATGAACAGTATCACATGGAGTCCTCTTTTGCGGTATGCCACATCCCTCCCGATGAACATGACCCCCGTTTCGACCGTAGTGCTCCAACATAAGTCTGTTTCCTCCATTTTGCCTTACGCCACACCCCTCTCGATCAACAGGACGCCGTTTCGACCGTAGGAGGTCCAACAGAAGTTCGTTTCCTCCGTTTTGCGATACGCCAGACCCCTCCTGATGAACATGATCCCGTTTCGACCGTGGCCGGTCGAACATAAGGCCGTTTCCTTCGTTTTGTGGTACGCCAGGCCTTGTTTCCATCGGCTGTTCCGTCCAAGCCGATTGGCTCCCACTCGTTCCGTTGGCTCCCGATGAACACAACACATTCCGTTGCCTCCCCATGAACACGATGACGACACAGTTTCTCTCTTCTAACCCAGCCATGTACATGAGCCCTGGCCATACATATGCACAAGTAGGCGTTTGAGACTCCGCCCATATGTATGTACGTGGCCGTATTTACTTTCTTGCACCCTGGCCGTTGTACGTACATGTAAATTCTACGTGCACGCCTATGCTACAACACGTGCATGCCTCTACATCGACCAGTATGTACGTACACGTTCGTGACCTGAATGACAATGCTATGTACTCTTCGACCAGGTGGGTCCCAACTGTCACGCACTTCCTTGCGTGCGAAGGTGTAGCTCATGTGTCCCAGCAGTCAGGGGGACGAATTGATTTTTTTGCCCGTAATATGGACGCACTTCCTTGCATGCGAAGATGTAGCTGGTGGGTCCCAGCAGTTAGGGGTGAAACTTTTTTCGTGAAATACGGTGGCCCGTCCGGTGGATCCCCGCTGTCAGGTGGAGGAATAATTATTTTGCGTGTAATAAGGAGGCACTTCATTGCGGCTGTCGTGGACCGAGCTGTCAGCCTCTCCACGTACAATACTCTTTCGATGGAAGTCGTTCCTTGACCATGTTGACCACGCTGTGCCAAGAGCACCAGGGCGGTGGATGACGGTGAGGCCTAGGAAGGGGATGACACGGAGCCGGGGAAGACGTGGTAGTGGAAGCCGGCACAGAGAGGAGTACGAGGGTTCACTGGTTCGGCTACGGTGTGAGGCTATCGTCGCCGTAGAATAACTGGGGGTGTGGGTGAGTAGAGGGATGGCCTGGCCAGCGGTGGGAGTAGTAGGGGGCGGTGAGGCCTCCGCGGCATCACAGCCGGCCACGGGAGGCAGGAGCACGCGACACGATCGGCGCTGCTTTGGGCGGCTGGTGCAAGAAGACCAGAGGTTGAAGAAGCACTACGGTCGTTGGATGCACATCGTATGGTCACTGCAGCTAGAATCGTTTATATTAACTAAGTTGACAAAGCCCTTGGTATGCGTCAACTTAGTAGGCCCACGGGCCAGCCTACGAAAAGGCGTGCCCCAGATGTTAGGGGGAGGAATCACTTTTTGGGCGGCTGAAGCAAGAATATCCGAGATTGAAGAAGAAGCATGACATCCGTTGGATGGACATCCAACGACCACAGCTGCTAGAACCGTGTATTGTTGACAAAGCCTTGCATACGCGTCAACTTAGTTTTTTTAGGGGACGCATCAAGTTAGAAGGCCCACAATCGTGTGGCAGAGAACATATAGCCCATTTGTGATTTGTAAGAACGCACAACCCATTTTTTAATTCTAATGGAATTTACTACAGCCCATTTACAGTTTGTTAAAAGTACAACCCATTTTCTAGCTAGGACAAGATTAATAATTTTAACCAACCGCTCAAAACAGAATTCAAATTTTTTCCCCACATTTTGATGGGATTCGAAATTTCTAGTCAGATAAAATATAATTTCAAAATAAAGTTGTATTACGTTAAAATCCAACAAAATATTGCGCGCCCAACAAGTAATGAAATAAAATTTTCAAATTCCAAAAATAATATATTTTTTAAACGAATTACCTGTTTGGTGCATTTTGTTATAGTTACTGCCCAGTTATTATAATTACATCCCATTTATTATTTCTTAAAGTCCATTTTCTTGTTAAACCTAATGCATACCTCCTAGGAAAGTTTGCAGCCCAGCGGGGCGGAGAATAACAAGTTGACCCGGATATTGTGTACAATTGTCGGCCCACTTGCATTGCTGATGTTGAAAAAAGGGCTGTGTAGTACAATACAATCTAACATGGCTACTCAGCCCACATTCAGCGACCCCGGAAAGGCCCAAACAAGGCTTCTGTACAACTTTTTGAAGTCACTGAGCTCAGTTAATAACTTAAGAAAAAAGTTAGATTACAATGGAACCTAATTAAAAGCTGTCACGAGCAAAGAAATAATTCAACGGGTCCCACTTGTGCGTGTGTGCATGTGTGTGTGTGTGTGTGTGAGAGAGAGAGAGAGAGAGACCCATCGGTCGATGCTCGTAATTACATCTTTCAGCCATATGCATTGCTGATGCTCAGTAAAAACTTATATAGTTGACACAATCATATAGAACATCATAGCACACTGAACTTGCATACAAAAATATTAAGCAGGCGACACAATCAGGATGGAAGCAGTGGATCGCTACGGGTAGGGCTATGTTGAAACCAACGAACTCATACATAACGGTTCATCATCTTTATGAATGACGGGGAAATATCTTGAATGTTGTGCAAAGAAAACAGACATACAACACAATAAGTTCTGCTAGCACATTAAGTTGACATACAACCCTTTCTAAAAAAAGTCCAAGTACAAAATTAGAACAGGTCACAATCAAATGTACTGGCACATCAGTGCTTCACACCCATAGCTCGGATTTAACTAGTATCTGACAAGATTCAGTTGTTACCTCAAATTAGAGCACATCCAGGCAGCCAGCCTTGCCTCTTCTCCCAAAGAAGCAGTGGCCTCTGCCACGTGATGGAGTAGGCCCTGTGCCATCCATCATTCCGAGCAACACGGGGAAAGTCTGATGTTGACTCCTGTAATCACTACAAAAAAAAGACACATCCGTGACATTTTGGGCCAAACGAATTTTTTTCTGTCATACATATGACACTTCTATGACGATAATTGTGACAAAACCCGGTATCATCATAGATGTGGTGGGCTCCTACTTCTATGACCAAAAAACATGACAGAAAATGGGCTTTTCGTCCTGGGCGGGCCGCAGACGCAGCTGCATGACATTCTTTGGGCCGTCCATGACGGAAAAAATCATGGTAGAAGCGAGGGGGAGGAAAATTTCGGGGAGTTGCCGGTTACGGTGGGAGGTCGGGGGCCGAGCGATGCGCGTTTCTCTCGTACACATACGCGCGTGTGTGTGAGGCATTGGCTCTAACTGAACCCGAGCGAGACGTTGGGCTCTAACTAAACCCAAGCGATTGCACAGCAGGCTAGCGTTACTGAACCCGAGCGATCGATCGATGGCTGTTAACGGAACCCGATCGAGCGATTCCTTCGCTACTGCTGCTAACTGAAGCCGATCGATTGGATGAA
>NC_041389.1:106702127-106721373 GCF_002162155.2 Triticum dicoccoides | reverse complement strand
GCGGTGGTGTTGCCTCTGGATGAACAGGACCCCGTGGTGTGGTGGAGGGCTGGATGAACAGTAGACGGTGGAGGGGTGCCCGTGGAGGGATGGTCGAATAGGACCCCGTGATATGGATGGCTGGATGAATAGTAGACGGTGGAGGGGTGGTTGAACAGTAGACGGTGGAGTAGCACGCGGTGGAGGCTGGATGAACAGGAGCCCGTGGAGGCTGGAGGTGGTCGACGGTAGCCCGTGGAGGCTGGAGGAGGTCGACGGTGGAGATGAACAGTATCCTGTGGAGTCCCGTTTTGCGGTACGCCACACCCCTCCCGACAAACAGGACCCCCGTTTCGACCGTAGCACTCCAACACAAGTCCATTTCGTCTGTTTTGCGGTACGCCACACCCCTCCCCATTTCGACTGTAGCACTCCAACACAAGTCCGTTTCGTCCGTTTTGTGGTACACCACACCCCTCCCGATCAACAGGACCCCCGTTTCGACCGTAGGAGGTCCGTTTCATCCATTTTGCAGTACGCCACACCCCTCCTGATCAACAGGACCCCGATCCGAACGTAGGAGGTCCGTTTCCTCCGTTGTGCGGTACGCCAGGCCTCGTTTCCATCGCCTATTCCGTCCAAGACCTCCTGATGAACACGACCACGCATTCCGTTCCGACCCAGCCGGTTGGCTCCCATGAACACGACGACGACACTGTTTCTCCATTCTGACCCAACCATGTACACGAGACCTGGCCGTACGTATGCGCGAGTAGGCGTTCGAGACCCTGCCCGTATGTACGTACGTGGCCGTATTCTCTTTCTTGCACCCTGGCCGCTGTACGTACGTGTACATGCTACGTGCGCGCCTCTACTACGACACGTGCGCGCCTCTACAACGACCAGTATGTATGTACACCTTCGCTACCAGAATGACAATGCTACGTACGCTTCGACCAGGTGGGTCCCGACTGTCAGGCACTTGCGTGCGAAAATGTAGCTGGTGGGTCCCAGCAGTCAGAGGGGCGAATTGTTTTTTTGCCCGGACGCACTTCCTTTGCGTGCGAAGATGTAGCTGGTGGGTCCCAGCAGTCAGGGGGGCGAATCATTTTTTTTGCCCGGACGCACTTCCTTGCATGCGAAGATGTAGCTGGTGGGTCCCAGCAGTTAGGGGGCGAATCATTTTTTTTTCAGACGCACTTCCTTGCGTGCGAAGATGTAGCTGGTGGGTACCAGCAGACAGGGAAACGTTTTTTTCGTGAAATACGATGGCCCGTCCGGTGGGTCCCCGCTGTCAGGTGGAGGAACAATTATTTTGCGCGTAATAAGGAGGCACTTCCTTGCCGCGGCCGTGGACCCAGCTGTCAGCCTCTCCACATACAGTCCACGTCCGATGGAAGCCATTCCTTGACCATGTTGACCACGCCGCGCCGAGAGCACCAGGCTGGTGGACGACGGCGAGGCCTAGGAAGTGGACGACACGGAGCCGGGGAAGAGGCGACAGTGGATGCCCACGCGTAGAGTAGTATGAGGGTTCACTCGTTCGGCTGTGGTGTGAGGCTGCCGTCACCGCAGAATATTAGGGGATGTGGGTGCATAGAGGGATGGCCTGGCCAGCGGTGGGAGTAGTAGGGTGCGGTGAGGCCTCCGCGGCATCACAGCCGGCCACGGGCGGTAGAAGCAGGCGGCACGACCGGCGCTGCTTTGGGCGGCTGGAGCAAGAAGACTAGAGGTTGAAGAAGCACTACGGCCGTTGGATGGACATCGTACAGTCACTGGAGCTAGAATCGTTCATATATTGACTAAAGTTGACAAAGGCCTCCATCCCAGTCAACTTAGTAGGCCCACAAGTCAGCCTCCCACCAAGGTGGGTCCCAGCTAGCAGGGAGGTATTCATTTTTTTGTGTGTAATAAGGAGGCACTTCCGGTGGGTCCGAGCTGACAGCGGGGGAACGTTTTTTTCACGAAATACGGTGGCCCGTCTTGTGGGTCCCAGCAGTCAGGGGGAAATGTTTTTGTCGCGAAATACTGGTGGCCCATCTGGTGGGTCCCTGCTGTCAGGTGGAGGAATAATTATTTTCCGTGTAATAAGGAGCCACTTCCTTGCGGCTGCCATGGGCCCAGCTGTCAGCCTCTCCACGTACAGTACCCTTCCGATGGAATTCGGTCGTTGACCACATTGACCACGCCGCGCCGACAGCACCACGGCAGTTGACGACGGCGAGGATTAGGAAGGGGATGACGTGGAGCCGGGGAAGACGTGGCAGTGGAATCCCACGCGGAGAGGAGTACGAGGGTTCACTGGTTCGGCTATGGTGTGAGGCTGCCATCGCTGCAGAATAACAGGGGGTGTGGGTGAGTAGAGGGATGCCCTGTCCAGCGGTGGGAGTAGTAGGGGGCGCTGAGGCCTGCGTGGATGCACAGCCGGCCCCGGGAGGCGGGAGCAGGCGGTCCCGCTGGCGCTGCTTTGGCGGCTGGAGCAAGAAGATCAGAGATTGAAGAAACACGACGGCCGTTGGATTGACATCCAACGGTTACATCTGCTAGAATCGTTTGTTGACATATATAATAACTAAAAAAATCTTGCATACGCGTCAACTAAACAGGCCCACAAGTCAGACCACTCCCTCTTTTTTTAATAATTTATATATAGCTCATGGCAACTTCTTATGCAATTTATTGCAGTTGTTTTTTTGGTTCGCCAGGGCCAATTTCGCATATTTCTGTGGTTTCCAAACTATTTTTAATACCGAAATGTCGAGCCAGATTTAAAGTACTTTGAAGATATATTTAAATTAGGTTAATGCCCAGTGAAATAGGAATCTGAAAATGTGAAAAAAATCAGAAATTATAAAGTAATTGCCAATTTGTTATCTGTTTTTATATTTACAACCCATTTCATATTACTTTCAAGATTTGCTGGCGTCTTGAAAGAGTTGCAGCCCATCAGGGCGTAGAAAAATAAGTAGGCCTGGATTGGGTATTCTTCAAAAAAAATAAACTGGGCTCATTTTCACAAAGAAAAAATAGCTGGGCTGGTCACATGATGAACATAAAATATAAGCCTGGGCTAGACGGGCCATAGCCCAGTTCAAACCGTGCTCCGTCTCAGCAATACCAAACAAAAAAAATACTACTCGAGTAGCTACGTCCCAGGTGTCAGCCGATCTTGTGCCGTTCTCTTGTCTATTGACTATATATGCTCACAGGTCGTGGGTCCCAGATGTCAGGAAAACACTAGGAGGAAGCATTTTATTTTTCCATACGCTGGCGTGGTGGGCCCCTACTGTCATCCTCTCCACGTACATCTGCCGATTCCTGTTGTTTGTTGACCATGTTGACAACACGAGAGCGCGGCACCGCAGCGAGCGCACCAAAGCGCGCGGAGGACGTCGGCGTTAACGATTTAGGAGACGGTGGGGCGACGATGCGTGCACTGAGGTGCAGCCAGCCGTGGGAGGCGGAAGCAGGAGGCCCCGCTGGCGCTGGTTTGGTTTTGGTGGTTGGAGGAAGACAGGACTGAAGAAACACGACAGACTGTAAAAGCAGCAGGAGTACTTAACAACCTTAACTAAAACCAGCAGGGGCACTTAACAACCAAAGCTGAAAGCAGTATGAGTACTTATACAGGTTCAACTGTACAAAGCATGCCTCGAATAGTGCTACTTTGCCTACAGTTAACCAAGGGTGAGGCCGCCAAGCCCCTGGACAAGGCCCAGGTGCCACCCCGCGCATCCACAACCTTCTGAAAGCGGCTTCATCTCGCAACGTGGTCAATAAACAGGATATTCGCTTTAGAGCCATGGAAAAGCATGACCATAATCTTCTGTCCTATTCTCCAAGATGGACGGGCCTTCATTATTTGAGACCACCCATGAATAAGTATTTTTTCACCTCCAAGGAGAATTGAGTAGGTCGACATAAACATCATGTTGTGACCAAGCGCAAGTCTGACCCGACCATGGTCAAGCATCTGTATAGGAACAATAGAACTCGGTAGTTCCTGTTTCAAGAAGATCACAACTGTAAAACATTGTATAAGCAATAGTTTATGAACAACATATATAGCAGAAAACAGCTCGTACCATAAGTTTCTCGACACAGTTGGACCTGTTCAATGAGTGCAGCAGTGGCACACATATCCCACGTGGCCTTCCACCATTTAAACGCCCCACAAGGACCTCAAGACGATCAATCAAGTGTAGGAACTTGTGGATGTCAATCCAGTCAACTTCAGTGCCATTAGTAACAACCGAGTTATTACAGAGTAACAAACGACCAGACTGCTTAACTCTGAAAAAACCTACACGTGCCACCAATTATAAGAAAATATTAGTTAGAAGTAGCATCTTCGTGAGAGATTTGTTGATACTTCTAAAGTTAAATTATGATTAGTTAGATAGAATAGGTGGATTAAGAAGTAATCGAGACAACAAGCAAGAACCAGATACAAAACTAACATGGATGAACAATTGGAACGACGTCGGGGTGGAAGATCACAGTGAAGATGAGACCAGGTTCTGCTATTTCCATCAACATTCGTGCGCCAACTTTCAGTCCGTAACACTTGAGAAAGTTTATCCAAGTTCGGCCACAAAAAAAGCAGCGATCTTCTTGGTTCATGAACCCAACTCGGAAGTAATATCCATGGCTTGTCTTCACTGTGACCATTAAACTAGTGTATTCAGTTATGGCAAGGCCGAGCATCTTGAGTACATGTGTTCTGGCAGAGCAAATAATACACTGCAGGAAAAATAATATGAGAACACAGCATGTTCAAAAAAACCCCACCCTCCCGGATAGAAAAGAGGATTCTAGGGACATACTGTGCGCGTTTCAAAATGTTGTGTTAGGATGAGAAGGAACAAGTGTGGCGTCTCGCCGAGGGCGCAGAAATCTGTAGGGTACTCGCACTTTGGGCACTGCAACAGAAACACACTAGATTCAGTACGAATAAAAATGCATCAACGGTGGCGGCTGCCATCCTAGGATTACCTGCGACCAAGGGACTTGGATTTATCAGGGATGGGTGAAGAATTCGAACCTGGTTCTCCATGAGAAAACTCTATGCAATCGCCGAGCCGGGGTTTTCTCTGAACAAGCAAACGAGGGAGAAGGGGATTCAGGCCCAGTGAAATATCACCGCTTTGTCCGACCAGCTTACTGCTAAAGCTGGAAAGGGGGGTTGTGATTTGACGGCTCATTGGGCATTACTGCGGCGCTACGACTGGGGTGTGTCTACCATGAAGTTGTGCACTCTAATTTGTGCATATGGCACGTGGACCCCGTTGCCGGTTGCCCCACATATCAACGAAAGGAAGTAGAAAGACAGGAGTAACTAGTTACACGTAAATATATTTTTTGACAGAGAGATACTCCCTCTGTAAAGAAATATACAAATCTTTTATATCACAGGCTCACCTTGCCGAGAAATATACTCCCTCTGCAACGCACGGGCATTATGGGGGTTCAACTTTTTTATGGGTGTTCAGCTGAGAATATAATACTCAGATAGGCTCACGGTTCTGGACTTTGGGCCGCAGGCCGACCCTGCATGTTTGGGGGGCCATGTGTTCTACCACAACGCTTTTCATATTGCAAGCGATCGGTACAGCGCTGATTTTAGTTGCTGTCGCAAGGCAAATACACAAAATTGAATAAAGCACGGCAGCTGTTGGAATGAAATCGAACGATAGTTCCTAACTAGCAATCAGAGTTGCAATTCTATCAACGATATACCATGTGATAAATAATAGTGCCGTACTACTTATACACACATGACACTTGTTTCACCATGCCAGATTATTACATCAAAATCTCTCGGAGGATAGATTAGTTCGGCAGTTGCGTGCTGCTACTAAAGAATTTCAAAGTTGATTTGGACCAGCTCTCCTTGCCGAGAAAGTTCGATTTTGACATCATCCCCTACCGCAAGATATGATTTAGATTTGAACCTTGACCTTCCTTTAGCATCAATCATCATGCGACCATCCTTTGTACTTATCGTATATTGAGCAGGTTCATTCACACCAAGGCTGCACATGGTAAGAGAAACTTGGCCGCGGTCGCCCGGATTGTTGAACGATTCCCTCGTTTCTCTAGGAATTCTTTGTTTGCAAACAAGAAGACATACCCAAACAGTTAGATCAACATAGTGAATCATGTGAAACAACATGGAAAGAAAAAAGAATGAAGCACTTGGGCGGCCAATGCTTACCAAGAAGGTGGATATGTCGGTTTTTGTAAGGACTTTGGTATATGAAGTGCGAACTGCAGCCCAGTCTGTTGCCAGTGCAACTGCACGAGCCGGAGCAGATGCAAGTGCAAGTGTGGGTGCAGGTGCCGAAGCCGCTGTTGCTGCCGGAGATGGTGCTCCTTGTAGAGCTGGTGCCAGTGTCGGAGCAGGTGCCGGTGTCGATGCCCGATCCTCTGGTAGATCAGACCAATCCACTGACGCAGTTGGTGCCCAATCCTCAGCTGGATCAGACTGAGCTGCTGCCGCTGTCAGTGCTAGAGCAACTGCCGGTGCTTGATCTGTGCGAGACAGCGGCTGAAAGATCGTGGATGTTGCCTAGAGGGGGGGGGTGAATAGGCGCTTTAAAATAATTACGGTTGAGGCTTGAAAAAATGCGGAATAAACCTAGCGGTTAATTTGTCAAGCACACAACCTACAACAACTAGGCTCACCTATGTGCACCAACAACTTATGCTAAGCAAGAAAAACTACTTAGGTGATAGCAAGATATATGACAAGAAAAAATATGGCTATCACAAAGTAAAGTGCATAAGTAAAGGGCTCGGGTAAGAGATAACCGAGGCACGCGGAGACGATGATGTATCCCGAAGTTCACACCCTTGCGGATGCTAATCTCCGTTTGGAGCGGTGTGGAGGCACAATGCACCCCAAGAAGCCACTAGGGCCACCGTAATCTCCTCACGCCCTCGCACAATGCAAGATGCCATGATTCCACTAAGGGACCCTTGAGGGCGGTCACCGAACCCGTACACTTTGGCAACCCTTGGGGATGGTCACCGGAACCCGTCAAATTGCTCGGGGCGATCTCCACAACCTAATTGGAGACCCTGACGCTTGCCCGGAGCTTTACACCACAATTAATGAGCTCCAAACACCACCAACCGTCTAGGGCACCCAAGCACCCAAGAGGAACAAGCTCAAGGGTACCAAGAACCCAAGAGTAATAAGCTTCTCAACTTGTAACTTCCACGTATTACGTGAAGAACTCAAACCGATGCACCAAATGCAATGGCAAGGGCACACGGAGTGCGCAAGTCCTTCTCTCTCAAATCCCACTGAAGCAACTAATGCTAGGGAGGAAAATGAGAGGAAGAACAAGAAGGAGAACACCAAGAACTCCAAGATCAAGATCCAAGGGGTTCCCCTCACATAGAGGAGAAAGTGATTGGTGGAAATGTGGATCTAGCTCTCCTCTCTCTTTTCCCTCAAAAACTAGCAAGAATCCATGGAGGGATTGAGAGTTAGCAAGCTCGAAGAAGGTCAACAATGGGGGAAGAACACGAGCTCAAAGGATAAGGTTCATTGGGGAAGAAGACCCCCTTTTATAGGACCTCCCGAATCCAACCGTTATGTTCTCAGGTCGTGCACAAGCGGTAGTACCGCTTGAAGGAGCGGTACTACCGCTTAGCACGGTCAAAACAGCCCAACGAGAGAGAAAACATGAGTTTTTGGTCCGGAGCGGTACTACCGCTTAGGAGCCACGGTAGTACTGCTCTGGAGCGGTACTACCGCTCAGGAGCCGCGGTAGTACTGCTCTGGAGCGGTAGTAAAAAATTACATCCGCTCTAGTCGCGGCAGTACCGCTGGAGCCTTTACCAAAACAACCACAACTTTTGCAAACGGACTCCGAATTCAACGAAACCAAGTTTGTTGGAAAGCTAACGACATGGGCTAACACAATATTGATAGAAATATCAAGAATAAGCAAATGAGAAAAGTCCCATAATAAAATGGTGAGAACCCTTCATCGGATAAGACTGGTAAAACCTCCAACACCGAAAACATCATAGAAGACGCATGCGAACTCCATTTTCGATGAACTCAAGCTTGTCATCAAGATGACCATAAGCTCTAAGACTCACAAAGATAACCAAACAAGAACCAAGAAACATGATGCAAGGATGCAATGGTTTGAGCTCTCTACTAACGATACGATGAAGCTACCAACTTGAGAGCCCCCCTTGATAGTACGGCAAACGATCCTATAACTCGGTCTCCTAACTACCACCACAAGACCGGTAAAATAGAAAACCTATCAATGGAAAACCTTTGCCTTGCACATGGTCCACTTGAGCTAGATGAAGACGATCTTGACTCCCTCAAGGTTGACCACCTTTCTTGATTGTGTTGGCTTGATGAAGACTAGATGATTTCTCCCCCATAGTTCACTATGGGTGAGCCACTCTTCGGCACATCTTCACAAGTCCATTGACACCACAATGGATGGCAAGATTCAAGCACTTGATCTCTTTGTGATGCTCCACTTGAACTTGCACACGGCAATCTTGATAACGATCACCACTTGATGTCATCCTTTCCATGGGTTGTATGATATCTTCCTCTTGACGCATGCCCATGGATACGTACCTAACCCCACATACAACTCTCACATAGACCATGGGTTAGTACATAAAGTGCAATGGACAATGCTTACCATACCATGGGATCACTTGATCCATCTCGGTACATCTTCTACGCTTTGTGAGTTGATCAACTTGATTCACTCTTGACTTAGTCTTGATCAACCTTGAATCTTTGCAACTCTCTTCATTTGGATGATGTCTTGAAGGTAAACATGAATGATCACACAACCTTCTTCTTCAAGACATGCTTGCAATAAGCTCAACACTCATATGACCAATCTTTGGATAATTCCTTAATAGCACCTTGGTCATCACAAACTCTCATTGAAACCAACAAATGGACTCCAAGAAAAGCCTATGGGCAAACCCTTCAAATATAACTGAAGGCAACCATTAGTCCATAGAGATTGTCATCAATTACCAAAACCACACATGGGGGCACCACATGTCCTTTCAGCGGCGATCGTGTCTGGTCTGCTATGATCAACTTTCTAACTTGACTAGGATCCGTGACCGTGATCCAATTGTTTTTCTTCATTTATTTTAAATGCGAGAAGGACTAATTGTGGCGTTTTTGTTAAACCAAACTGCAGTTCATCATAGGGATTCAGCTTGTACTCAGACAACAGACTGATCCAATTTTTTCCAGTAATATAAGTGATGGACAGTGCCTTCGTTACTGACACGACATAAGAAGTGAAACCTGCAAAAATAGCCATCGTAGAGCAAACCAAACAGTTTATTCTGTGATGAATGTCACATGGCAAAACTTGCATCGTAAAATTGCAGGAAAAGGAAGAAAACATGACATTAAATCAATAAGATTTAGACAATAAATCAATAAGATTTACTTGATGTGACACGAGTGAATCCTTACTAGGAAATCACTATGTTGAAGTACTAAACAGAAGATTGATCGTCCAAGTACACGAGGCATGCAGGGGCCCCGCCTACTCCCACAAGCAGGACAGTCCAAAGGTCGTGACAAATCGTATGGACCGAACATCCATGGGACTGGAAATCCTGGTGGGTGTGATAAACCCTGCAATGCATACAAATATTGGAGTGTATCCATAATTGATAAACCGTCCTCCCGAAAAATATGATCCGGATACTTCCAAATGTATAGACTGAATTGAGTGGACAGACATTAACATAGACCGTTCTCAGGACTGACCACACACCAAAAGCGGCAGTACTAATAAACAATACAGGGTTCACAAACACAAATCAAGTACTGAGCAATAGTGCTTACTATAGACAAGCAAAGTTGCACTAACTAAACTCTGCAGACTATTTCTTGCCACCGACCTGCGGGATGAACCCCGCATAACTGACTAGGCCATGGACTTCGTGTGAGATGTCTACATGCACCATCACCATCTTGTCAACCTTGGAAAACCTAACAGAGTGGTCTTTCCACTCATAAACATGATGATGAAGACATGCCGCATCAGATTTTTTGGGAAGCTTTACAAGAACCACACCCTTCGTAATCGAAGGCACAGCCTTGTGGTCAAGTACATCCTCGAGAACACGCCTGACAACAATGCTACGGGAAAACACTAGTTCAGGACACGCGGCGACAAGGACACATCAGCTGGATAGTTCAGCAGTAGAACTCATCATCATGTCTTCCAGTTCACATGGCATGACTTTGAGAACTTCATCTCCACCGTGGACCTGGTTCTAATTCAAACAGAAACCATATTTTATTACTACCTCCATTCAGAAATATAAGATGATTTTCAATATTATACTCCATATATGACTACATATACGCACAGAAATGAGTGAGCAAAGACACTAGAACATGTCTTCAAAGGCATGAGAGCAGAGGGATTACATGCAATATGCATAACACAAGTTACTGAGGCAAATATACCCTCTTAAAAGGTAGCATTGATGTTCATAAAGTACTCCCTCCTTCCCAAAATTTTTGTCTTAGATTTGTCTAGATACAGATGTATCAAGTCACATTTTAGTATTAGATACATCCGTATCTAGACAAATCTAAGACAAGAAATTTGGGACAGAGGGAGTAGTTGAAAGTAATCTATAAGAAATCAGTGTCAACCTCTCGCATGTTTTGGTCAAAAGAGGAATTTAGAACCATCATTTGGCACACTAAAATCACATGCAAGATCACCCAGAAAGTTGTACTACTAGTACTAGTACTGCGTGTTAGATGAAAAAACACGATCAAGATCGAGAAAAAGATCATCAACAAGAGACATTACCTGGACTTGCTTAATGAGGGATCCCGGAGAGGGGGGCTTGGACTGGGCGATGGCTTTGAGCTTGTCTGCGATAGTCTTGGCTGGGTGCTTGCGCTTCTTCGTACCATGAGCCTCGACGGTTTTGGCCAGAGCCATAGACATCACGTCGGCCGGTGCTCCGGCATCCATCCAAGAGAGGAAGCTGAGAGAGAAGAGTGAAAGGAGGAACGAGATGAGGGAGAAGCAAAGCAAGTGGGGGTTTTCTTCAAGAGAGGAAGCTGAGAGAGAAGAGTGAAATGATGGTTGCTTCATCTGTCCAACTTACTTCTGGAAAGGAGGGGGTTTTGTGATTTGACGGCTCATTGGGCATTAATGCGGCGGTTCAATCGGGGTAGTCTACCGTCACTCTACTATGGAGTAATTTAGTGCATGGCTGGTAGACCCAGGTGCTGGCTGTCCCACACGTCGGTGAAAGTGAGTAATTTAGTGCATGGCTGGAGGAGGATCCGCACGGTAGAGCGTGTCCACTGTTTTTCATTCTGAAGAAAAAAAATGATTACAACAAGCGTTTCTACTCTGACGACGGAGGAGTGCGAAACACGACAGCCACTTGAACATACACGGTGCTCCTACTACTAGGCATGTGCAGTGGTTCATACGTCAGTACTACACAATATTGTTGCTAGTGTAGTAAGATATGACGATAACAAATGATGTTGTGCGCATGTCAACTACTCCTATATGTAACATAGTACCGCTTTTTCGACTGTCCGGTCGAGAATGAACGGTGAGATCAATGTTAACAGAACTAGGTCCACAGCGCTCGGAGATTATGGTGCTATAGTAATCCACAAAACATGAACCATATGAAGCACGAATAGTGTTAGACAGGGTGTATGAAGGGTGCACGGGATGGGAGCAAAAGTTCCCTTCTCGACCCACTTTTGGGTGTTTGGCAGAGTGCATGAAGGGTGCATGAGTCCACACTAGTAGGTTGACAAAAATACACGAAGAGGAAACAACTATATTGAGATGAGAATGCAACCAAACACACCCACACGCTTTGTGCTACAGTGACTGATCTGCACCGTCTGAGTTTGATCCAACGGTCATGTTGCGCCGAGACATGGACATGCCCATGCAGAGGGCGCCTAAACACCACCGAAGTCCCTCTGCTTCTCGAGGCGCATGACGTTGGTGATGCAGGGTGCAACCGCCCGCAGAGCCCGCTCCCGGTCGACGGGAGCCAGCTCGTCAAAGACGACGTCCAATGGCATGAATGGATTCCGGTGATAGAGCCCTGAAAGGATTCGCCCGGCAACGGTGCCGACAGCCCGCAACCCCTCCTTGTCCAGCTCAGCCCCCACCATCGCGCGGAGACGGCTCAGCTCCTCGAAGATATAGGTGAAGAAGGAGACCAGGTTAGGAAGCCGCAACTCGTTGAAGTCAACCGGGTGGTCGAACGGGTTTAGCCCGACGACCGGCATCGTCGTGCTGGCACGACGGTAGGCATCGCGCAGCCGCAACACATGCGTGGCAACTTGGTTCACCAAGTGGCTGAGGCGATCCTGGACCTCGTCACGATCGGCCCGCTCGCGCTCTCAGCCAGCTCCCCTGACGGCCTATTGTATCTCCCGCTTTCTGCAGCAACGCTGCCGACGCCTCGAGCATCTTTGTCGTGGACGCCTGCCGCTTTTGAAACTCCATGAACTCCCGCACATAACGGAGGAGCATGGCACTCCTCTCCTCCTTGAGCTCACGGAGCTCCACGTCCTTGGCCCTGAGCTCCGCATCCTTGGCATGGAGCTCCTATGTCAGGCGCCTCACCTCGGACTCCGTGATCTGCTGCGTCGCCATGGCACCAGGTAGAAGCAATGGGGAGAGGAAGCAAAGGGGGCGAAATGGATGAAAGGCAATGCAATCTACGGGAAGGCGGAGGGAGCCAGCCGAGGAGTGGGGAATCTTTGGTTTTCACCACGGTAAAACACCAGTCGACGACTTCTCACATCAGGGAGCAGTGGGTTTTTACAGGCGGAGTCATCGTGACTAATTGCTGCCGCGCCTGCTCTCGTCAATCAAAAAATTAAAAATCCTGCCGCGCCGGCTCCCATCAACCAAAAAATTAAAAATCCTGCCGCACCCAAACACCAGAGCAACGCCGCGGTGGATATTTAAATTTACTTGCCGCCAAGTAGATAAAAAAGGGGTGAAAAAACAAATGTGGCGGCGGCCTAGCTAATCGGTCGAACTAGCCCAACAAGCTAGCCACCGTGCTTCACTGATGTACTCGGCGGGAAAGGTGGTCTTTCATGATTTGATGACTCATTTACTTGCTTCGGCGCTACGACCGAGGAGGACCCAGAAAACGCGCGGTAGGGCGTCCCACGTCAGGAAGAATATATGCGTGCACCACCCGGGAGGACCCCGAAACCGCGCGGTGGGGTGTGCCACGTCTTGGCACGGAGGAAAAATGTGCGTGTAAAAATATACTGTATCAGACTTAGTACCTATGGTTCGACCTCGGGACCCAGCCAGTCGGTCGAAAACACCCCACTAGCCACACAGCTTCATCATGAAAACGTGGCATGGAGGATAGATGTGGTTAGCTCCGTCTCGACCAGCCACAACGTCTCTTGTTCTAGGCGATTCTTCTATTTTCCAAGATTTTCTTTTGGTTGTAATAACACCACAGCAAGCTAGCGCCGCTCTTCGTGTGTGCCCGTGCAAAGGTTAGACAATGGAGAGAAGAGAGATTGAGATCGCAGACCTGGGACCCACCAGTAAGTGAGACAACGGTCATGCACGTGTTGATGAGCTACTCCCTCTACTCTACTCAACGCAAGTACTGTATAAAATCAAGTTATGCGACAAAGCCAACAACTGTTCGTTTTTTCAGGCTGTCGACTTATGCTTTGTAGTCCAGGTTGCCAGTTCGAATCTCATCTTTCAGATTTGTTAGTTTTAGGTCCAAATTTGATTAATGACAAGTGGGACCCCCGTGTGTTGTTCCGATATTTCAGTGTAGGATGGTTTTTTTGAACAAACACTTTGCGCGGTTAGACAAGTAACGGCATGAGTTACACGTATTTTGCAAATTTACGAGCAAACATGACAGTGGCATAGAATATCACATCAACCCTGCAGCTTAGATACTATGGTGATACGAGTTTTTACACCGTTGGAAGTGAGATCCAATGGCTTGGGAGTAGTCTTTGTAATTATGCGCAATTTCCAAACTCTCCAAAGTTTTTTTTGCAAATAAAACATTCAGGCCTCGTGTGTGCCGCTGCATCTTCGATCCAACGGCTCCCCGGTGCTCATATTAGGTGCTCCTCGTAGCTTAATTACCTACTACGATGATATGAGCATCTAGGTCGTATGATCAGTGATCAGATGGCACATGCGTAGTACTTGTACTTTTTGCTCATTTCCCAAACTCTATCAGCCGTATATTGCAAAAACATTCAAACCTCCTACTGTGGGCCGTTAGATCTCAGTGAACTCATATCACCATAGAATCTACGGTGTGGGAGCACCTCATACTCTCCCGTGCGAGAAAACATAAGGTGTTATCGCAGCTTGGATGCTACAGTGATACGAGCTTGGAGGTCGTTTGATCTAAGATCCAATGGCATCTGAGCAGTCTTTGTGCTTGTAAGCAGTGGCCGAACTCTTTTGGGACTTTCCTGCAAAAAACCATTCAAATCACCGAGGAGGTGTTGGGTCAAAAATCCAACGCCTCCGAAGAGCTTGTATCACCAAAGCATCTAAGGTGTGGTAGCACATGATATTCTTACATACAGGAGAATATGATGTCCTCCTTCATCTTAGATGCTACGGTGATACGAGCTTCGAGGTTGTTGGATATGGGATCAAAGGGCATCTAAGTAGTTTTTGTACAAATCCTGTGCAATTCTCAAACTCATCAAGGTTTCCTGCAAAAAAAATTAAGACACATCATGTGAGCTGCTATATCTTAGATCTAAAAGCTCCAAGCAACTCGTATCGGCATATAGCATCTAAGGTATGGGGGCACATGATATTCTCCCGGGGAGGAGGGGTGGGGGGTGCACAACCAATCGGTGGTTCAGAGGGTGGGGACAAATATAATCTAAACAACCCTAAACAGAGCTCCACAATTTTATCTAAGGTCGAGGGGTTGACCCCCGACAATCATAGCTCCGCCTAAACACAACATTTGCATGTACTGTAGTACTAGACTTAATATTCATGTTTCAGTTTCATGTTCATTTTAAATATTGAACTGAGGACCATGGATGTCTTACATTTTACTCCCTTCGTTCCTAAATATTAGTCTTTTTAGAGGCTTCAAATGGACTGGCACATACAAATATATATAGACATATTTTAGAGTATAGATTCACTCATTTTGCTCCGTATGTAGTCACTTGTTGAACTCTCTAAAAGACTAATATTTAGGAATAGAAGGAGTATTTTTGAATTTGTGTCATACATGCATGGTTTGGAAAAATAGATGCACTATACTTATTGGATTGTTGTTGTGTTCGTGCGTGTGTGTCTCTGTGTGTGTGTGTGTGGTCATATGCTTGATACATACAAAGTTTTCTCACTTCCATATTGTTCATCTTTTAAATTTGAATTTGCATTGGAAAACTTACTAGGGATACGATGAAATGTGAAATCCACGTTGAGATCACTATATCACAAACTCACTCTAATTCAACAACTCGTCATAAATCAATTACCACATTGAGATTAGTATTTGCAAGGAAAATACGGGTATTGTAATACACATAGATTCGTTCGGCAATTTAAAAGGTTCCTTTCGTATTCTCGAATGGTAGGACCCAACGGCATACCAGCCAGACCTTGGCTCATGTTGATCCTAAAAAAAACCGGGCTCGTGTCCTTTGGTGGAGTGCGTGGTACGCACATTAGGCAACACCAACCAGTCGAGCCTCAGCGTTTCAAGTCGAAATATCTGGCGGCCAGAGTTCCAGCCCTAGGAAATTCCCCTCATGCCCCGGTCCATAATGACTACCGATGAACAACAGAGGGATGCTTTAGTAACTAGACAACGTTACCTACCATGCCGAGCACGGTTCAATTCCCTCGTTCGCCGCTCGTCAAGGTCACCCGTCAACTGCATTGCCTAGTAATACTACTACTACACCAGGATGAGCACATAATTGAGCCCGTTTGTTCGTGCCTAGTACTTGAGTTAATATATCAGGCAATGCACTGGTATGGAGGGATTATCCTTTTACTCTGCATATATAACTTGTCTGAAGTCTAACTAAGCAAAATGTTTGACCAAATCCTTTCTTAAGAAATACAATAGGACAGATGTACGGCTTGAAAATTTATTGCATGATGTAGGTTATGATATTGTTTTGAATCCTGGATCTTAAATTTCAAAAAATCCAAAAGTGAGCATAAATTCTTGAAACTGAGCATGGTCACGTGATATGGCACAAATATTACTTCGTAAGTTTTTTCTTCAATTCGAGACAAGCTGCTTATGACAAGTTGCACAAATGAAGAGCCAAGGTATTTTGCAACAAAGACCTATCACGTTAAGGCGAACGCTTTCACTATTGAAACCATGGGCGTTTACGTGCCGCCACGAGTCCCCGCTTCTCATCGGCAGGTGTCGTCCCAGCAAGCATGTGAGTCGATGGGAGGCGTGCGAGCAGACCGCTGCGCCGGCTGTCGAGGAGGCGTGCGAGCAGACCATTGTGCAGACTCACCGGGAGGCGAGCCCTTTGACCAGGCTCCGCCACCCACCGTCGTCCCAACTGCTCTCACTATTAATGTCGCCGGCGCCACAGTTTAAAATCAACCCCGCACTACCTGGTATCGCTACAATCCTCTCTCTTCCTCTCTGATTCTCTTTTCGTCTACCTCCAACTAGCCTGACCTAAATGTACGCCATGCTGCATCTTGATGGTCTACCCTTAGTGTTCCAGTTTCATGAGGAAGACACCCAACCGGAATGTCAAGAACATAAGGCGCTTTGGGACGAGTTTGAACTGGCCTTGCGGGAAGACGCCGCGCCTGTCCCAGCTCCCGTTTCGGCTCCCGTCGCCCCGACTATGCCAGCGCCCATCCCCGTGGCATTGATGGGCTGGGAGCCGCACATTGTCGCCGAGCTTGATGGCACGGGGTTCCACGAGGTCCCCGCCGACTTTCACGCGCCCGTGCACCTGCCAGCGCATGCGCCTACGCGTGCACTGACGCGCACGCCCATGCCGGTGCCCGTGCACCTGCCAGCGCATGCGCCTGCGCGTGCACTGACGTGCGAGCCCGTGCCGGTGCCCGTGCACACGAATGTCTCTGCTGTGCCGTTGACAGCGCCTGTCCCCGCGCGGTTGCCAGTGCCCCCCTCAGCGGCATGGATGGCCACCGTCGACCGCTTCCTTGCACCAATGCCAGTCGCCTCCTCCCGCCAGTTGACCCGCTCCGAAGTCCAGAACATTTTGGCCTTCCTTGAAGCTAGGT
Source organism: Triticum dicoccoides (assembly GCF_002162155.2). Classification (NCBI taxonomy): domain Eukaryota; kingdom Viridiplantae; phylum Streptophyta; class Magnoliopsida; order Poales; family Poaceae; genus Triticum; species Triticum dicoccoides. The sequence continues at coordinate 106,704,073 of NC_041389.1, read as the reverse complement.
CAACGTCCAGGAGTACGCCAACAACGACGCAAGACGCCGCCATCGCTGTCGGTCAGTGGCCCGACGACACACAGAGCACGGAAGAGGAGCCGCTTCCCACCGCGAGACGCCCCTACCGCCGCCTCGTAATCTAAATTTGCCATGAAAAACATTTGGATTGCCATGCTTAAAATCCAAACGTTTATCATTTCCGTTTATTTTATATCGATCGTCGTATAATTTAAAGTCGGAGTCAGACTGAACGAAATGTATGGTTTGATCAATTGAATGTTCTGCTAGAGTCGTATCCAATTAAATATAAAATGTCATCAAGCCACATGTATTCCTTATCATCCAACGACCTAGACTGCTTCAATGTCGAGCGCTCAACACGTTTAGCGTGCAGTTAATTTCATGCCAAAATAGTGCTAATCACATGACAACACGCAAATAATATCCTAGTAGTTAATATCCGGATGCACTTAATATACTTCCAAATTAACGTGCATTGCACGTACACACTGACTAGTACTGCTAGTACGTGAAACTAGTGTCGTGACTTGTGAACGCGTCCAGATATGGTCAACGGCAACATCGCCCGCGAGTTCTTCCTGTTTGCCCATGCGTCTAAACACAGAAGGGGAGGAGAGAGAGAGAGCACACATGGAACCCACCAGTAAGTGAAGGCAAATAGTACTAAAAATAATATTACATGTTATCCATTAATTAGGTTGTGGTAATATAAAAACATTATGTGAACAAAGAGGGTACAACAAACATTGCTATTCTATGTATGTTGCCTATTGACGTGCGGCTTGAAGGCCCGGTCGCATGTTCGATCCCCGTCCTTTATTTTTTAATTTGTATATGGGTCCAAATTAGTTTCATCACATGTGGGCCCCTCGATGTGTAGTTTGTAGCACTTTAATTTGTGGGTTGAAATTTGTTCCATTCCAAGTGGACTATCGGTGTGTAGTTTTGTAGCTTATTTATAATAATTAAAGAGAACAACATAGTTTTTTCAATAATACCATGGTGCGACGTTGAAGGCAAGAAAGGACATGTGAGAGAGCGATGACCGAGCCAGAGGGAAATCAACTAGGGGAGTTGCGTGGGTTGCAATGGTGTTTGGAGTAGTTGTGGGCCGAATGCTACGAAAATATAATCTAAACCAATCGGAATAAATGACTACACAAATTAATCCAAGGTTGGAGTGCCCCTCGCAATATAAATAGCTCCGGCTTTGCGAGGGATGGAGAGGTAGTAGCTTCAACGCGTGGAAGATATGGTGTGAGAAAGCGAGGTCAATCGAGAGACATATAGATAGAGAGACAAAGTGAGTGTGATCCAACATTCATTGAACAAATATATATGCTCCGGAGAGATATTGTCTGATTGAGCTTTTGGCAAGGGTGAGGGCTGTAAGATAGAGCTTGAGAGATGATCCAGTCACAGACGTGTAGACATATTTTGTGCATGGGAGGATGCAAGGTCAACTGATCACATAGGGTCGCCGCGCGATCGAAAGAGTGAGACGGGTTGGATAGAGTGACCTAGATAGACGATGTGCGTGAGAGAGTATATAATGTGAATAGGTCGAATTGGGCTCAAACATGGTGATATATCATTTTTGTCCGAGAAAGAGCGAGGTCAATCGAGACATATGGAGAGAGAGAGAGAGAGAGAGAGAGAGAGATTGAGTGAGCGTGGCCCACCATGAGGTCGAAAGAGTGGCGGCTGCTTGGATAGACTGACCTAGATAGACAATCTGCGTGAGAGAGTATAGAGTGTGTCGATCGAGGCCCGAACAGGGAGATATATCATTTGTGTGTAAAAGAAAACGAGGTTAAATGGGACTCAGATAAAGAGAGCGAGATTGAGCGAGTGTGGCCCGTCATGCAGAAGAAAGAGTGAGATAGTCTCGAGGGAGTGACCTAGATATACAACGTGCGTGCGTGCGAACGAGA
>NC_041389.1:106653338-106701747 GCF_002162155.2 Triticum dicoccoides | reverse complement strand
GGTAAATACATTTGGTAATAGAGTGAAAAAAGGGGTTGTGTAGTTGAGAGACTTGGAGATCAAAACATGGAGAGAAAGAATGAACGTGTGTTGGAAACGATATCTTCCTAAGGTGGTTAGGAGAGGAAGATTGACCGATATAGGAAGTATGCAGCGTTTGTGCGCGGGGGGAGGGGGGAGGGGCTAAAAACAACATTTGAATGTACATAGTACGAGACTTAATATCAATGTTTGAATTCAGTTTACATTGTAAGATTTGAACCAAGGACCAGGCATACGGGTAATTATTTCGAATTCGTGCCATACTAAGTTTTGAAAAGTTGACATTGACTCAGTTTGTTGTGCTATTTTGTAGGTCATATGTTTGAATCCATCCAAAAGTTTTCTCACTACCATGGTGTTCATCATACACATATGAATTTGTATTAAAAAAGTAGCATGGATACAGTGAAATGCGAAATCCACGTTAGAATTGGAGATCGCTACGTGACACACACTCTAATTCAAATAACTAACCACGTGACACACACTCTAATTCAAATAACTAATTATGTGACACACTCTAATCCACGTTAGCGTGGGTACCGTTTCGATTTTTTTTCAAATAACTCCTCATTAATTAATTTATAGTACTCCCTCTGTTCACTTTTATAAGACCTTGAAGACATTTCAGACAATGTGCAAAACAGTTCATTTTAAGTTGTCTGAAACGACTTACAAAAGTGAACGGATGGAGTATCTCGTTTCGAATGACTAATTATTGCAAGGAAAACACGGGCATGGTAATACATATAGGTTCGTTTGCAAATGAAAGAAGATTCGTTTGCATTCTCAAATGTAGGCGCACCAGGCAGACCAGGGTCATGTCGGGGTGGACGCTGCTTCGGTGCCTTAAAGGCAACTGCCCTTGGGTGACTGACATGTTGGACAGCCACCTATTGGGCCCACATGTCATGGACACAAAGGCAGGTGCCTTAAGGCACCGAAGCATAGTCCTGTCGGGGTGGTCGCCTGTGTCGGACGGACGCGGAGCACCCAGCCACCCACACCCCTCCCCCCCCAAAAAAAGGATGACGACAATATAAGTTCGCGCTTCCATGTTTCAGATTGAAATATCTAGCGGCCCCAATTCCAGCCCTGCAAAATCTCTCTTCTCCACCGTCCCCTTCTGCGCCCAGATTGCTCAAATCCCTAATTCGCCGCCATCCCTCGAATCGCCCCTCATCTCGTCTCTTTCCCCACCATTGCCCACCTCTGTGCCGGACGACGACGACGAAGACGACGGTCGCGCTTCACCACCGCACCGGAGCTACCTCATCTATGCCCTCGTCCACCGCACCGAGTGGTCCACCGACAACGTCGACCGCCGCAACCGACGTGCCTCACAGACACCAAGTTCCACCGCATCAGGTACGCTTCACCGACGCCATCTCCCAGCTCACCGGGGCTACTTCACCGAGCACATCGTCGCACCTCCACCCCCTGAGGCCGTTGGGGCTTCACCAACGGTCTCGTCCACCGCATCGTAGCACTCCGCTGCCACTCAAGATCTGCGTCCATGCGCGGCCAGCCAACGCCAGCGCATCACCCTCAATGGCTCGAAAGTGACCCGCACTCTAGCTAGGCGAGCATGCCCAAACGCCGGCCCGAACTAGGTATCCACACATCACTCCCTTGTGCACTGTTCCGACGATGTTTGGATATCCTTTCAGTGCTCTCTTAGCTTACACGCCTATGCAACTCTGAGTTTAACTCTTATTTCTTCTGGAGATATCATGTGAAACAAGCAAATCCATTTTTTAGCGAAGCATGACGGTGCTACGGGATCTGGTACACATCCTGCACACCCGTATAACCTTGTAAGTATCTGTCCTCCGGTACAACATCAATGTCGATTCCTCTTATTTGATCAACCATTCGCCGTGTCAAAAATGCAGAGGGGGATGCAAGGAGCACAAGGCCTGCACATCCAAGCAAGTGGTAACATGGACTTGTACATGGAACATCCCAAGCGCAAGCAGAGCTGCAGTGAACCTGTACAACAAGCTAGCGTAAGTCCCTGCATTTCTTTTAATTCGTACTGGCATTTGTGTATGATTTGTGTGTAGTGGCTGATCCACGAATTCAAGTTACCAGGGGCGAACATTTAACTTAAAAAATACGAAGGCACTTGCACTCCGGAAATTAATATAACTTGAGAAATGTGAAGCTACATGCACTTTGAAAACCAGTTAATGATCCAAAGTAGTTCAGATTATAAACACTAAATGATGCAAGCACCAAAAAACACAAAATGCAACATGGTGTACAAGGACTGCAAACATGGTCTGTACCTACTTGAATTATTCGTTCTCTGGCTGAAAATATCAAAGTGTAATTGCACGTATAACCAGTGCGCAAACTGCATATCAATATATCTATCCTGCACAAGTATGCCAATAGTTTCAAACAACAGATTAGAAAAGTATTTATGCTATGTTGTCATGATACGGGGACTTTCTGGTAGATGGCCTCATTAGACACTATATGTTCATCACCAAGAGTATGTAAAATGTTTGCATCAAATCCTTCATTAGCAGTCTGTTCATTAGACACTTCAGGCTCAAGAACAACATGAGCTTGTATGTTTGCACTGGAAACTTGATTAGATACATCAGATTCAGTCAGTTCAATATTGATTGGGGGAGTTATAAAATAAGTAGAAATTGGTTTCATTTTCTCATAGATTCCCTACATACAAGCAGTTTTACAACACCGTCTGGTTTAACTATTGGCCAGAAATTGAAGAGTTGAATTAGATATAATCAGGGATGTGATGTACCTACTCGTTGTGCATGCTACTCTTGCAAGCTGTGACTGTCCGTTTGTGCAAGCTCGATGTCATGCCCGTGCTGCCGCCGCTGCCTCCCACGCAGGCTACACCCAAGGTTGGATCTTCATCTTCTTGTCCTTCCATTCGCTTGAAGCCCGGCGACTGCCCTCCAATGAAGGTGCGAGGAATTGCTGTGTCGGTCTATCCAGCGGCGGCTAGGTTAGGAGCGAACCAGACTGGAGGCTGGAGCGAATGAGTTGGGATTTTTCCTGCTGTTGATTGATATGGGAGGCGCTCGTTTGGGCCGCGAGCCTCCTATAGGGCCTGCCTTGCACTTATGTTATTGGCCCATCCAAATTGAAACATTTTTCTTCATTTTTTACATTGCCTGCTCGTGCGTTGGGACGAACAAAACTAGCGTGAGCCAACCTGGACGACTCAAACTAGGTGCACACTTTCCAGCCACCTGAGGCGGCCGCCCATACCAGCCCCTATGGTGGCATCGCCCCTTTTTGCGTGTATGATTGGATAGTGAAAAATATTCCAGTGGCGCTTTTGATTTACCCACAGAATGGTTGAATTGCTTGTTTCTATGAACTGAGTTCGCCAATAATGTGAAGGATGCCAGTCTTTTCATCCTATTGTAGATTGCTTAGATCTCGATAGGCCAAAAGTAATCGCTTGAAATATACAGTAAAAGCCAGTGTGATGTGTTTGGCTACAACTAGTCTGACTACACGTCTTCATATAACATATCAAGGATGCACCATCTTACCATATTAACCATTCGACTTACCCATGCAGTGTGGGAAGAAAGAAGTATTGGGATTGCGTATCCAAGCAATTGATGCCATGGACTCCTTCGTACAACCTTGTAAGCGAAAAAGAAGTTGCAGTGTGCTTGTACAAAGAACTAGCGTAAGTTCAGTTACCCGCTTCTCGGAATTTTAGTTAGCCACTTATTGCAAAGTTGTTCAATTACGTTGCTTGGCTTAATTTAGTTTGCTACTGATTACATAATGGCACAACCTGTTAATCATATTGTAGACTGCGCCTATCTATGTGTTTGATACTTACTGTTAAGAATTACCTGTTTGCCTTAACTTAAATATCTACTTGTTTGTTTAACTGCTTTGCTGCTGCAACAGTGGGTTACAATGATGTTAATAACTACTTTTTAGCATCCAATTGAAACTCTTTAATTCCTTGTTTGTTTACCTGGTTTGCAGTTATAACTCCCAGTTGAGATGTTTCGCTAACTTCAACTTTTTTGAATCCAATCGGAAATTTAACGACAAAACAGGTTAGCCCAATATCAAAGAGCGAGGTCCCCATGGACTTTGCATCATCCCACAGCAGTGGCACCGACCCAATCGTGCATTATGAATTGCCAACTGTTGATGCTCTAGAGGCTAAACTAGTGGTAGAAAGAGATTCTGCTTCTGCACTTAGAGATGAAGTTGACATGTTGAGGAAGCAAACAGCACAATCACAAGCAGTACTCAAGACAACCATTAAATATTTGGTGGATTTCAAAATGAAGCAAGCTGAGACTCACCAAATTGTTAAGGTCCTGAAGGAAAAAAGGAAACTAAATTCCTACTTGGTAAATCATAGGTGAAATGTTCTTTCCATAGTTGAATAACCTTTGTGTTTTCTGTTCATGTAATCAATCAAACCATTTGTTTTAGAGATCATGTAATAATTGTTTTTTTTGTTTTTTGGTTTGTAATTTTATTTCAGCACAAGTCTGTATTAATTGATAAGACTCGAAGACATTTCATTTGGATTGTTGTGCCAGACCTACAAATATGCCAATCGGGTTGAATGTACATTCAGCAATAGTAGTAGTATGGATGGACCATAAGTGGCACGCATAGGAAAGGGCCAAGATGCTGGCTAAAAAAAGGATGTTGTTGTAGCCAAAAAAAAGTACAACGACCTGGCTTATGTATGTTAGTTGATATTATTGATCCATATACTCTATAAGTGTTTATATGTCTGTTAGTTCTATACATTCTTGGTTGATTGACTCGGTATTTGAATCTTGATACATCGCTTGTGTACATTTCTAAATGGGAGTACACATTATGCTGCGTGTGACATTTGAGTTGGACATGAAGTGTTCCAAATATTCGAATTCACCTTAAACTAGATTCTAGTTTTTGAATTTGAGTATCGGCATTTGTAAACCATATTCATATATAAAAGTGGAATACATCTTTGTCGTCCTTTTGAAGATATATAAAAACACATAGAGTGATTTATAAAGATTCATATAGGAATACAAAATGTATTCGAATTTAGTTGCCAGGGTAAACGTGGATGCTTATTGTCCCAAAATTCGAAAGAAGCAGCAAAATGTCCACTCCCACGTCGGATGCCCGAAGCCAAGTGTTTGGGAGATGGAAATTACTATCTACCCATTACACAGACAATCCATCGGCCCGATTTCCACTGCTCTAAATAGGGGTAGGTTAGTAACTTCAATTAGACGTGACACGACCGCCTCTGAGCCCATTCCGACACGGTGGGCGTATAACATGGGTGGCAAAACACATTTGGTTCAAGCTCGTCTGAAAGACCTCTGTTTCTACTTCCATTCCCCATTCATACACGGTGGGCAGCAAAACAAACTCGACTCGGTCGAAATCGATGTAGGCAAATATTTTCAATAGGGGCAGGTTTGTAACTTCACTCAGACGTGACACAACCGCCCTACTTGTCAGCCCCGTTCATACACCGTGGCCGCCAACCATGGGCGCCAACCACCCTCTCCTCATCCGAAATCGCTCGGGGCAAATATTGGCGAGATGCGAGATTACCGTCCTATCCCCAACCGACGAGACGTCCAAATTTTAATCCGGGGCTAAGTTCATAACTTTCCCATATTTCAGACAGGCGCGTCCCAAAAATATGGTTCCTCGTACCCCTCCCTCCATTTTCCCATTCATACACCGTCCGCGCTAGAACACCCCATCCCCACACCAGCCTCTGTCCGCCACCCCATCCATCGCCGCTGTCCTCCACCACATCCATCGCCACCGTCCTCCACCATGCCGGAGCGCCTACCAAGAACACGTCGTCCACTGCTAGAGATGGACATTTCTCATCCACGGCGATGGACCTATAGCCTTGCATCGCATCCTCTCGCTTCATCGGTGTTGTCGTCCTCTTTGTCGGGGCCGCTCACACGACCTTCTCTTCCACCGCAACATGACTTATCCCCCGATGCACCCGTCTACTGTCGCAGATCTGCTTCAACGCCACCGATAGCCATCGCACCCCCGATGCCTACACGACGCCGCAAGAGAGGTGGTACTTCATATCTCCTCAACTTTTGATCTCAACCAGAAAATAGATCTTAACTTGGTTACTCTACTTTCTTTTCAGCTCTTAGAATTTAGTTCTTAGTTCGAAGCAAACAATGGATGCTAAATATCATTTCTCCGGTTTGCAGCTTCAAATCTGCCATGGCACAGCCATAATACGGTTTAATTGATCATGCTTAGGGTTTAATTGATCATGTTGGTTCCGTGGTGGTTTCTTTAATAGAAATCGGAGGGGAAACCCTCTTTTGCTAAAAAAATATGCTTAGAGTTTCCCCCTCTTATGATCACTATACGATCAGAATACGTGCTTCGTGTCATAATAACACTGCTCCACCCATCAAGCTAAACAAGCTTAGATGTTCAAATACGAATATGATATTATTAAAATACAATTGTTTAATTGGTCAGCTAAATGTTCCTAAATTAGTTTCAAAAATGCATGTTTGCCACTCGGGTGTGTATCTCTACAGGGTGCCCATGGTGGGCTGGCCCACCCTGGGATTTTGGGTCATCCCAGGCCCCGATTCCCCTCTGTTCTACTGTGCGCTTCCGATCTCTACTCGCCCCAGCCGCCTGCCTCGCCGGCGACTTGCCGTCCCTGGACGGCATGAATCTAGGAGGAGACGCCGGACTAACAGGAGGCCAGGAGCCGCTCGCCCAACAGCGTCACCGCTGCCCGGGTGTGCCGCCATGCCTACCTTCCGAGTCCGTTCAGGGCTCAGGCGTGCAGCACCCACCAAGCCAACCCGATTTATCCTGAGATACGTCCTCAACACTCAACAACCACTCCTCATCACCCATTTTCTAATTGATTCATTACTCATTAAGCAGGACTGTCATTAGGGTTTGTTGTGTGCTCAGTGCTACCTACACTTAATGGTTCATATATATTTCGGTAATCTTTAGTACCTCTAAAGTTCACAGGGTTTTCAAAATTCCGGCCCTCGGAACAGAAACTAGTCATTTAGGATTGTTGGTCGTAGTGACATTGACCCAGATTACTACTGCAAGCCAGGTTTGTTGATAATTTTACTTGTCTTTCTTACTCATTCGATATAATATCCAATTGTTCATGTCGATTAGTTGCAAACAATAAGTGCTAGATAAACTTCTTCATTCAGATTTCGGACGGTCTCTTACTGCAGTTACAATTCTGCATACTTGTCCTAATAAGCTCACAAGTAAATGATTGATTCACTACATCTATGCTTGCCTTGTCATATTTGTTGTCAATATTCTTTTAGGGTGGACCACCCTATTTCTAAATATTGGAACCGTAGACATGAGTGAATAGTTTTTTTCTATGTGATCTCTTCCATCATGTGTGGGTAACGAAAACTGGATTGTATAGAAAGAAAGTGTCATTTCCAGCTTTTACATAGGTTTCGATCTTTTACATGGAATACAATCTACCTACTTTCTTTGTGTCGCACTACCAACACTCCATCCTTGAAGCTAAACATTACGCCACTCATAATTGCTTAGTTTATTTGTTCAAATACGAATTTCATATGATTCTAATGTTCCTACTTCAGTTTTGAAATGTGTGCCTGCCTGTTATAGAGACATAAGGGGTTTGTATTTCTGTGTGTGGTCTAGTCAGCACGGTGTCACACCCTAGCTAGTTATGCATTAGAGTGTTGCATCATGTTTACTCATTCATCAGAAACTTGAAATGGGGATGACAGAACCCCCAGTCCCCTCTGAAACCAACTAGGGTTTACTAAAATAATTTTTCAATGAACCTGAAATGCCCTTCTAAAATGCCCATCATTTTTGCCTTGGTTCAGAACCTCTGCCAAAAGTGGTGCACATTTTCCTAGGCCATCCTAGGGTTTTGAATTAAATCATAACTATTTGAATTTGGGCATTTAAAATTATATAAAATATTTAAATGCTCAAATATCTCCAAACTAAAATGTTTCATGTTGGAAATAATCCAACTATGGACCAGGAGTAGTTTGGTGATTTTTGGAGTTGCCTAGGTATTTTATTTAATTCAACAAAGTTGCAGTTATATGAAATAAAAACAGAAAACAGAAATAAAGAAAGGGGAAGACTTACCTGTGCGGCCAGCCCAGCCGGCCCAGCACTGTGCTGGCCCGTGCCAGCCAGCTGCTTCCCCTCGCCAGAGCAGGCAGGGAGGTGAGCATGGCGCGCCCGAGCTCGCCACGCACCACCCAGCCTCTCTGCATCGCCCTGGTCGCCGTTGCGCCGCGTGGATCGTCTTCTGGTCGTCGCCCCGACCTCGCCGACACCCCATTCACTCTCCCCCGGCTCTCCCTCACTCTCTCTCTCTCACGGCCGAAGCTCACCGTCGCCGCCGTTCGCCTTAGCCACCGTCTCCGACCACCCCTCGCTTCCCCGACCAGCTCAGAAGCTCCGCCTCGACTCCTTCTTCCTCCCCACCGCTCCACGGGTCCCCGGAAGCCCTGCATCGCCGCCACGTCGCCGTTCCCCCCTTCGGACTCCGACCACCGTTGCCGTCAAATTCGTCGTCTCCGACGCGTCCCCGAGCCCGCTTCGACGCCCACTGCAACCGCGGTGAGCTACGCCACCGTTTCCCCCTTCTCCCCTGCTCTCTCCCGACCCCTAGGCCCTAGCCCCACCGCGGCCGAAAGCTTCACGCCGCCGGCGATGTCGCCGTCGTGGCCACGATCGCCGTAGCGCCCAACCGAGCACGCCATCGTGCTCCACATCTCACTAGGAGCACGTAGCACGCTCCAACACCCCCCCTAACACCCTGCAACACCGTTCCCGTGCACGACCGAACCCCGGCCGCCGCAGCCGAGCTCGCCGCCGTCGACTCCGGCCACCCCGACCCCAACGGACTCCGCCAAGAGCCGCGGGTCGTCCTCATCTTCACTCCGGTGGCCTCCGCGGTTCATTTGGTGGCCGAAACGACCAAAACCACTATCGCCGCCGCACTGATGGTCGCCGCCGGCCAGAACTCCGGCGAGCTGACATGGCCTAGTTAATTAGCCACTAAACCACCACCTACTGACGCTGACAAGTGGGCCCCAGGGCTTAGTCAAAGCTAACCAGCCCGGGTCAACACGGGATTAGCCCCTGTGTCACTGACGTGTGGACCCCACACGTCAGGTTTGACCCGAGCCAGCCCTGTTGACTGCTGATGTCACTGTGACGTCAGGCTGACGCAGTAAATGATATTTCTGGATTTAAATTAAATCAGGAAATTCCAGAATATTAATTAAACTTCAAAAATTCATAACTTTTATTCTGTAACTCCAAATTGGACAAATTATATATGAAAAATGATCAGAAAAATCCAATCTATCCATCTGTACTATTTTCATGCATGATCCAACAAGTTAAATGGATGTTTTAATCAGAACAAGGAAAAGCACTTTAAAAGGCCATATTTGAAATTGAAATTTGAATCTTTGATTCAAATTTGTTCAAACCCTTCTGGCTTTAGTTGCATTAGCCCAACACACTCATATTGCCATGTTTCATGCATGCATCATATTGTTGCACATTGTTTGGTGATGCCTGTGTATCGTTATCCTTTACGACAGGATCTGTCCCCGAGGAGTACCGTGACTACCCTAACGAAGAACCGTATCCGTGCATCGAACCATCAGGCAAGCAACCAACCATTTGATCATATCGATACAATCCCATGTTCTCGCTCCTGCTCTCTTTTACTGCATTAAGACAACGCGATTCAAACTGCTGTGTGCTACGATAGTTGAACCCATTTCCTCTGCATGACCTGTCATTGCCACAGTAACTAGATGAAACCCACTAGCATGTGTAGGAGTTGATTGAGCCATATGTATGTGTTGTTCCTACCTTGCTATGCCTGCTATGCTTAGAGTCGTGTCAGGTCTGGTTCATCTGGGTGATGGGCTAGAGTGAAATGATTATGTCGGTAATGAGAGTGGTGTGGTGAACACGATTTGGTAAAGGTATCGATGAGAGGCCATGTAGGAGTACATGGGTTGTTTCATTGAAGCCGACCTTAAGCACTGAGATCTGTATGTGTGATTTAAGAATCAGCTACTACCATGCATTGGGCCCGAAACCAATGGACCCTCTCGACTTCTTATTCACCCTAGTTCTCCGTCCAGGAGTTGCAAGTAGTTTCTGGTGTTTGTAGCCTACTGGAGGCCGTGGACAGCGCTGACCGTAGGGGTGGGCTGTGATGCGGTAGGTACGTGGCCGGGTGTACCGAATACCCGTTAGGTATCTCGGGAACCCTGTTCACATCGTTCGGGGCCATATGGGAAACCTCGGCCGGACTCCCTGCGGATGGAACCTGAATAGGCGATAAACCTGGACTGGAGGCTTAGGTGATTAGGTAGGCCGTGGCCGACACCCACGTTGGGCTTCCGCTTGAAGGTTGCCGAGTACATGTCGTGTAAACGACGGTAAGTGGTGAGAGCGTGTATGAAGAAGTACCCCCTGCAGGGTTAACATGATCTATTCGAATAGCCGCGTCCGCGGTAAAGGACTACTTGGTTGCCTATACAGTTCATAGACAAGTAAATGGAAACTACTAAAAGCCTCAAGATAAGTGTGAGTGCCGAGGATGGCTCCTCCGTAGGAGGACGGAGGTGGATCCTCGGTAGTGTATTGAAGTGGTGAATAGTGGACTCGTGTGCGCAAAACTATTTCAAGTTGAAGTATCGTAGGATAGCCTAGCCAAGAGTCAAAGCTGGCTTGCTGCAATAACTCCACCAACCCTTCTTGATACTATGCATGTATGTAGGATCTGATGTAAGTCTTGCTGAGTACCTCTGTACTCATGTTGCTATAATCTACATTTTTACAGAAGACGCTGCAACCCCTTCTGATGGGTTCTATGTAGACGTTGACATCAACGAGTAGGCTAAAGACCCAGGTGGTGACCCTGAGCTTGTGAAGGACCACATAGTATAGCCAGAGGCTTTCCAAGCCTCTTTTATTTTACTAGTTGTCTGTACTCAGACAAGTTACTTCCGCTGCTGGCTTGTATGATTGTATGACTTGTATGCTGGGTCATGAGACCCGTACCTTTGTGTGTATGTTATGTATGGCTCACTGAGCCTTAAATAAAGTACTTGTGTCATAGAGTCATGTTGTGATGCTTCGTTGTATTTGCACATATCAAGCATATTGTGTGTATGATTGAAATGCTTGGTATGTGTGGGATCTGGCTATCTAGTTGTTTATCTTTAGTAGCCTCTCTTACCGGGAAATGTCTCCTAGTGTTACCGCTGAGCCATGGTAGCTTGCTACTGCTCTGGAACACTTAGGCTGGCCGGCATGTGTCCTTCTTCGTTCCTGTGTCTGTCCCTTCGGGAAATGTCACGCTTTGAGTACCGGAGTCCTGTTAGCCCGCTACAGCCCGGTTTACCGGAGTCCTGCTAGCCCAGTGCTACAGCCCGGACCCACTTGCTGATGACCGACACGTTCGAAGCTGGGTCATGGATGCCTGTCCCTGTAAGTCTGTGCCACTTTGGGTTTACGACTAGTCATGTCAGCCCGGGCTCTTTATCATATGGATGCTAGCGACACTTTCATATACGCGAGCCAAAAGGCGCAAACGGTCCCGGGAAAAGGTAAGACGACACCCGTGGGAATACCGTGCGTGAGGCCGCAAAGTGATATGAGGTGTTACCAGCTAGATCGATGTGACATCGAGTCGGGGTCCTGACAGCGTTGGCATCAGAGCAGGACTGCCTGTAGGTTCTCCAAGCCAAACTGGTCGATGTTGAGTCTAGAAATTCTTTAGTTATATGTAGGGGAATTGTTTGTGGGTTGGAACGTAAGGCTCTTTTTACTCCTTATACCTTATGACTTTCTGATCTGAGTCAGTCCATTCTTCCATCGGGGGTTAAGGAATTAGGATCTACTCTCTCTATCAGGATCACGTGTTACTAATCAGTAGTACCTTATAAGTTTGATGGTTACAAGCCTAGTTCAGTTCTACTACCACATTATGTTGTTAGAATGGTTCCAGAACTTTGATATGATGATGTTGGGTGTGTACGAAATCCTTTGTCAAATGTCTCAATATCCTTTTTGAGCATTTACAGCTGTTATGCTGCCGAAATTTTGCTAGAAATTCTAATGCCTTGCATTATGATTATGCTTTCAGATGGCCACTCGCGACCTCAATCAAGTGGTTCGCCTAACTCGATGCCTAGATGTACCCGGCCATACTGCTAAGTTGGTCAGGGTAATGACTGAGGCTGGATACCGCTGGTATCCTGAGTACACGGTCGAAGAGCAATTCCGAGATTTTAATCAAAGCCAGTATCTCTGCACTGTCAGGATATTTCCATCTTATCCTAGATCCACTGAGCCTCTTCACTGCTCCTATGGACTCGGGGTTACTATCGAGATGGCTGTGCAGGATGCCGCCTACTCTATGATGACCATTATGCGAGTCAGATCTGGTTTATTTCGGGACTCTGACTTCCGGTATATGCCAGGATCACTTTCGGGAGCACAAGGATATCTCCAAGCTATTTATGCTGACTCCACTCAGGAGGATTCACGGACTCGCACCACTGCTGAGATGCTCGAGGATAAGGACCGTGAAAATCGGGCCTTAAGGTTAGAGCTCTTCAATACCCGTGCCGATCACTGGGCCACTTTGACTCGGTTCGCACCGGCAGTGCAAGCTGGATATTCGGATATGCGCGATCTCTATCCTGTGAGATCTGCTCTGCCGGACGTGATGGTTTGGCGTGATGTAGGAGGCATCACCCCACCTCGCGGTCCCCGCAGGCCACCGTTTGTTGGTCCAAGGCCTCATCCTAGCCCCTATGGTCCACAAGCTCCGCGAGATCGTCTGTTTCCGGATGAACATGTTGAGCTTCCAGGCTATGGAGGTGACTTTTATGAGGACTACTACGGATCGGTCTGAGTTAGGGGTAGCATCACTAGTTCGCACTAGCTGTGTCATCTATCGTTCCGCGTGACTCGTGGGATATGTCCTAGTTTGTACTCTTTCCGGAGGTGTAGAAAATAATGTATAGGAGCTTGGAATGCCTCTGACGAGATGTAATCCTTTTCTCACCATAATAGTACTTTGTTTGGTCTTGTACTAAACCTTGTATGGTGTGCATGACGATGGAATAAAGAAGCAGTTTGTGTATCTACCATGTCATACGGATGATCATCTTGCATTTTGAGTTATTCCTTACCTTATGTATCCTATGTCGGAATTTTACCATCCTGACTAAATCATTGTCTTGTCTACCTAGGATGGTCAACACGCGCGCTAATCCTGCTTCCCAAGAGCAGGCCGAAGGCAGTGAAGCCAGGAATGAAAATCTGCCTCATCCTCCTTCACTAGCCGAGGTGATGATGGAAGCTGAGAGAAACAAGCGGGAGACAAACCGTTTGTTGGAGCGTATAGAACAGAATACAGCACACCATCAGAAGGCTAACGTGGTGTCACTCAGTGATTTTATCAAATTGCATCCACCCACGTTCCACCACTCCGTCGAGCCTCTCGACGCTGATGACTGGCTTCGCAGTATCTCTCACAAGCTGCGTTCCGCGTTGGTAGCGGAGGCTGACAAGGTCACCTTCGCCGCATATCATCTTGAAGGCCCCGCCAGTCTATGGTGGGAGAATTATGGAGCCATGCGCCCAGCGGGCCATGTCACCACTTGGGCTGAGTTCAGTGAGGCTTTCCGTGAACATCACATTCCGGAGGGTCTCATGGACCGTAAACGTGAAGAATTTTGCAGTTTCACCCAAGGCCGACTTTCTGTGGATGCCTATAGCAGAGAGTTTGGTAATCTCGCACGATATGCAACTGAGGAAGTTTCTACTGACGCCAAGAAGCAAGCAAGGTTCCGACAGGGCCTTAGCCCTGAGCTTCGCCGCGACCTCCGTCTGCATGAGTGCACATCTTTTTCGAAACTTGTCAACAAAGCCATCAGTGCTGAAACTGGTCAGACTGATTATGATGCAACACGCAAGCATGGACGTGATATGGGTTCCTCATCCGGTGCTGGTCCTCAGAAACGCCGCGTGTGGGTACCCAATACCGCCCTGCCACCCAGGTTCACACCGAGGCCATCTTTCCAGGCGCCTCGCCCTGTTCAACAGTCTGCACCGGCCAAGCCCTATGGGGGTCCATCCAATAATGCTCCTCCACGTACCAGTTCCGTGACTTGTTTCAAGTGTGGGGAATCTGGTCATTATATGCGCGAGTGTCCCCAGACCAACCCCAATCAATCTGCTAAAGCTGTTGGCCGTGGCAAGCCGACAGGGAAGGTGTTCCATGCCAAACCGGTCACCGCTTCACGTGGCCATGTCAACTGTATCTCTGCCGAAGAAGCTCAAGAGGACCCCAACGTCGTTCTCGGTACGCTTCTTGTTAATTGCCACCCGGCATCCGTTCTTTTCGATACAGGAGCCTCTCATTCTTTTTCTGAAAGTTATGCCCGTTTGCATAACGTTGCATTCTGTGACTTGCCATCCACTATGGAAATCTCTACCCCTGGGTCTAGATGGCAGACCTCTAGGGTAAGTTATGGAAATGAGATCCAAGTCGACAGACTTGTTTTCCTTGCATCCTTGATAGCCCTTAAATCTTCGGATATTAATATCATTTTGGGTATGGACTGGATGTCAGCTCATCAAGCCAAAATTGATTGCTTCTCTAGGACTGTTCAACTCACCCATCCTTCGGGGAAGATAGTCAATGTCTTGACCCGAATAGCCAAGCGACAATTATATTCTCTTAACGCCAGCCCTTTGCCAGACCTTGAGGACGTTCCGGTAGTCCGTGACTTCCCGGATGTCTTTCCAGAGGAATTGCCAGGTGTTCCACCTGACAGGGATGTTGAGTTCGTAATAGATCTCATTCCAGGAACCGTTCCGATTGCTAGAAGACCCTATAAGATGGCACCCCTAGAACTAGCCGAGCTTAAGAAACAACTCGATGAATCCTTGAAAAAGGGTTTCATCCGCCCTAGTTCATCTCGGTGGGCTTGCCCCGTCCTATTCGTTAAGAAAAAGGATGGTACGGACCGGATGGTTGTAGATTACCGACCTGTCAATTTGGTCACAATCAAGAACAAATATCCACTTCCCAGGATCAACAACCTGTATGATCAGCTCGCTGGATCCTCAGTCTTCTCCAAGATGGATTTGAGGTTGGGCTACCATCAAATCAAAATCAGAAACGGGGACATTCCTAAAACGGCCTTTGTTACTCGCTATGGCCAATACGAGTACACCGTTATGTCCTTCGGATTAACCAACGCTCCAGCCACCTTTTCTCGGTTAATGAACTCAATCTTCATGGAGTATTTGGATAAATTCGTCGTGGTTTATCTCGATGATATACTCATCTACTCCAAGAACGAGGAAGAACATGCCGAACATCTAAGGCTAGTGTTGAAGAAACTTCGAGAGCATCGCCTTTATGCCAAATTCTCTAAATGTGAATTCTGGTTGTCAGAAGTGACCTATCTGGGTCATGTAATATCTGGTAAAGGTATTGATGTTAACCCTGAGCGAGTTCAAGCCGTCCTTGATTGGACTCCGCCCGAATCAGTCAAGCAAGTTCGGAGTTTTCTAGGCTTAGCGAGCTATTGCCGTCGCTTTGTCGAGAACTTCTCCAAGGTTGCTAAACCTCTAACTGAACTCCTCAAGAAAGATAAGAAGTTCGAATGGACTCCACAATGTGAGCACAGCTTTCAGGAACTGAAAAGACGCCTGACCTCTGCTCCCGTATTGGTACCGCCAGACTTCTCCAAGGACTTTGTTATCTACTGCGACGCCTCGCGACAAGGACTAGGTTGCATTCTCATGCAAGATCGACACGTAATTGCTTACGCTTCACGGCAATTGCACCCACATGAGGAGAATTATCCCACTCATGACCTAGAGCTTGCAGCCGTAGTCTATGCACTTAAGACCTGGCGACATTATCTCCTCGGTAACCGTTGCGAAATATTCACTGATCACCAAAGTCTGAAGTATATTTTCACCCAACCGGATTTGAATCTCAGGCAGAGACGTTGGGTTGAATTGATCACAGACTTCGACTTAGGGATAACCTATACCCCAGGGAAAGCCAACGTCATGGCTGATGCGCTAAGTCGTAAATCTTATTGTAACAACCTGATGTTACAACAAAGTCAACCGCTTCTCCATGAGGAATTTCGGAAGCTTAACCTTCACATTGTACCTCAAGGTTTTCTCTCCACCTTGGTGGCAAAACCTACCCTTACGGATCAAATTATCAACGCACAGAAGGTAGATCCGGGAATCTCCCGCATCAAGAGAAACATTCAGAAAGGAATTGCGAATTGTTTCTCCGTTAATGATCAAGGAGTCGTATACTTCGGGAATCGACTAGTAGTTCCCAAAGTGCGCAACCTAAGGCGATTAATCCTTAAGGAAGCTCATGAATCTCCTCTCACCATTCACCCCAGTAGCACAAAAATGTATCAGGACCTACGCCAGAGGTTCTGGTGGACTAGGATGAAGAGAGAAATCGCTCAGTATATTGCTAATTGCGACGTCTGTCGTCGTGTAAAAGCAGAGCATCAACGGCCTGCTGGCACCCTTCAACCATTAGCTATTCCTGAATGGAAATGGGATAAAATTGGTATGGATTTCATTACCGGTTTTCCCAGGACCAAAAGAGGGAATAATGCTATTTTCGTTGTGGTCGATCGTCTTTCCAAAGTAGCTCATTTCTTACCTGTTCGTGAGAGTATAACCGCTAGTCAGCTGGCAGACTTATACATCTCCCGAATAGTGTCTCTTCATGGTGTCCCTTTGGAAATCAATTCGGATCGAGGAAGTCTTTTCACCTCTCGATTTTGGGAAAGTTTCCAAAATGCTATGGGAACCCGTCTCTCCTTTAGCACCGCTTTCCACCCTCAATCAAGTGGTCAAGTGGAACGCGTCAATCAGATTCTAGAAGACATGCTTCGAGCCTCTGTTATCTCGTTCGGAATGGACTGGGAGAAGTGCCTTCCATTTGCCGAATTCGCTTACAACAACAGCTATCAATCCAGCTTGGGTAAAGCCCCTTTTGAAGTCCTCTATGGACGGCGATGTCGAACACCCCTTAACTGGTCAGAGACCGGGGAAAGACAATTCTTTGGCCCGGATATGATTCAGGAAGCAGAAGAACAAGTTCGTATCGTTCGTGAAAAGTTGAAAACAGCCCAATCTCGTCAAAAGAGTCAATATGACCGAAAACATAAGGCTATGACTTTCGAGGTTGACGAGAAGGCTTATCTTCAGGTCACCCCTCTGAAGGGAACCCATCGTTTCGGTATCAAAGGCAAATTGGCTCCTCGTTACATTGGACCTTTTCGCATTCTTGCCAAACGAGGAGAAGTTGCCTACCAATTGGAACTACCTCCGCACCTCTCCAGAGTTCACGATGTCTTCCACATTTCTCAACTCAGGCGTTGCTTCTCGGATCCTATCCGTGAAGTGGACCACGAAACGCTTGATCTCCAAGATAATCTTACCTATCGAGAGTACCCCATTTGTATCCTCGATCAAGCCGAACGTACCACGCGACGTCATAATATCAAGTTTCTCAAGGTTCAATGGTCGCACCATTCTGAAGATGAAGCAACCTGGGAAAGGGAGGATCGTCTTCGACTTGAATATCCCGCCTTCTTCCCGGAGGAACCCAAATCTCGGGACGAGATTCTTTTGAGTGGGGGTGAGTTGTCACACCCTAGCTAGTTATGCATTAGAGTGTTGCATCATGTTTACTCATTTATCAGAAACTTGAAATGGGGATGACAGAACCCCCAGTCCCCTCTGAAACCAACTAGGGTTTACTAAAATAATTTTTCAATGAACCTGAAATGCCCTTCTAAAATGCCCATCATTTTTGCCTTGGTTCAGAACCTCTGCCAAAAGTGGTGCACATTTTCCTAGGCCATCCTAGGGTTTTGAATTAAATCATAACTATTTGAATTTGGGCATTTAAAATTATATAAAATATTTAAATGCTCAAATATCTCCAAACTAAAATGTTTCATGTTGGAAATAATCCAACTATGGACCAGGAGTAGTTTGGTGATTTTTGGAGTTGCCTAGGTATTTTATTTAATTCAACAAAGTTGCAGTTATATGAAATAAAAACAGAAAACAGAAATAAAGAAAGGGGAAGACTTACCTGTGCGGCCAGCCCAGCCGGCCCAGCACTGTGCTGGCCCGTGCCAGCCAGCTGCTTCCCCTCGCCAGAGCAGGCAGGGAGGTGAGCATGGCGCGCCCGAGCTCGCCACGCACCACCCAGCCTCTCTGCATCGCCCTGGTCGCCGTTGCGCCGCGTGGATCGTCTTCTGGTCGTCGCCCCGACCTCGCCGACACCCCATTCACTCTCCCCCGGCTCTCCCTCACTCTCTCTCTCTCACGGCCGAAGCTCACCGTCGCCGCCGTTCGCCTTAGCCACCGTCTCCGACCACCCCTCGCTTCCCCGACCAGCTCAGAAGCTCCGCCTCGACTCCTTCTTCCTCCCCACCGCTCCACGGGTCCCCGGAAGCCCTGCATCGCCGCTACGTCGCCGTTCCCCCCTTCGGACTCCGACCACCGTCGCCGTCAAATTCGTCGTCTCCGACGCGTCCCCGAGCCCGCTTCGACGCCCACTGCAACCGCGGTGAGCTACGCCACCGTTTCCCCCTTCTCCCCTGCTCTCTCCCGACCCCTAGGCCCTAGCCCCACCGCGGCCGAAAGCTTCACGCCGCTGGCGATGTCGCCGTCGTGGCCACGATCGCCGTAGCGCCCAACCGAGCACGCCATCGTGCTCCACATCTCACTAGGAGCACGTAGCACGCTCCAACACCCCCCCTAACACCCTGCAACACCGTTCCCGTGCACGACCGAACCCCGGCCGCCGCAGCCGAGCTCGCCGCCGGCCAGAACTCCGGCGAGCTGACATGGCCTAGTTAATTAGCCACTAAACCACCACCTACTGACGCTGACAAGTGGGCCCCAGGGCTTAGTCAAAGCTAACCAGCCCGGGTCAACACGGGATTAGCCCCTGTGTCACTGACGTGTGGACCCCACACGTCAAGTTTGACCCGAGCCAGCCCTGTTGACCTGCTGATGTCACTGTGACGTCAGGCTGACGCAGTAAATGATATTTCTGGATTTAAATTAAATCAGGAAATTCCAGAATATTAA
Source organism: Triticum dicoccoides (assembly GCF_002162155.2). Classification (NCBI taxonomy): domain Eukaryota; kingdom Viridiplantae; phylum Streptophyta; class Magnoliopsida; order Poales; family Poaceae; genus Triticum; species Triticum dicoccoides. The sequence continues at coordinate 106,682,463 of NC_041389.1, read as the reverse complement.
TTAAACTTCAAAAATTCATAACTTTTATTCTGTAACTCCAAATTGGACAAATTATATATGAAAAATGATCAGAAAAATCCAATCTATCCATCTGTACTATTTTCATGCATGATCCAACAAGTTAAATGGATGTTTTAATCAGAACAAGGAAAAGCACTTTAAAAGGCCATATTTGAAATTGAAATTTGAATCTTTGATTCAAATTTGTTCAAACCCTTCTGGCTTTAGTTGCATTAGCCCAACACACTCATATTGCCATGTTTCATGCATGCATCATATTGTTGCACATTGTTTGGTGATACCTGTGTATCGTTATCCTTTACGACAGGATCTGTCCCCGAGGAGTACCGTGACTACCCTAACGAAGAACCGTATCCGTGCATCGAACCATCAGGCAAGCAACCAACCATTTGATCATATCGATACAATCCCATGTTCTCGCTCCTGCTCTCTTTTACTGCATTAAGACAACGCGTTTCAAACTGCTGTGTGCTACGGTAGTTGAACCCATTTCCTCTGCATGACCTGTCATTGCCACAGTAACTAGATGAAACCCACTAGCATGTGTAGGAGTTGATTGAGCCATATGTATGTGTTGTTCCTACCTTGCTATGCCTGCTATGCTTAGAGTCGTGTCAGGTCTGGTTCATCTGGGTGATGGGCTAGAGTGAAATGATTATGTCGGTAATGAGAGTGGTGTGGTGAACACGATTTGGTAAAGGTATCGATGAGAGGCCATGTAGGAGTACATGGTGGGTTGTTTCATTGAAGCCGACCTTAAGCACTGAGATCTGTATGTGTGATTTAAGAATCAGCTACTACCATGCATTGGGCCCGAAACCAATGGACCCTCTCGACTTCTTGTTCACCCTAGTTCTCCGTCCAGGAGTTGCAAGTAGTTTCTGGTGTTTGTAGCCTACTGGAGGCCGTGGACAGCGCAGACCGTAGGGGTGGGCTGTGATGCGGTAGGTACGTGGCCGGGTGTACCGAATACCCGTTAGGTATCTTGGGAACCCTGTTCACATCGTTCGGGGCCGTATGGGAAACCTCGGCCGGACTCCCTGCGGATGGAACCTGAATAGGCGATAAACCTGGACTGGAGGCTTAGGTGATTAGGTAGGTCGTGGCCGACACCCACGTTGGGCTTCCGCTTGAAGGTTGCCGAGTACATGTCGTGTAAACGACGGTAAGTGGTGAGAGCGTGTATGAAGAAGTACCCCCTGCAGGGTTAACATGATCTATTCGAATAGCCGCGTCCGCGGTAAAGGACTACTTGGTTGCCTATACAGTTCATAGACAAGTAAATGGAAACTACTAAAAGCCTCAAGATAAGTGTGAGTGCCGAGGATGGCTCCTCCGTAGGAGGACGGAGGTGGATCCTCGGTAGTGTATTGAAGTGGTGAATAGTGGACTCGTGTGCGCAAAACTATTTCAAGTTGAAGTATCGTAGGATAGCCTAGCCAAGAGTCAAAGCTGGCTTGCTGCAATAACTCCACCAACCCTTCTTGATACTATGCATGTATGTAGGATCTGATGTAAGTCTTGCTGAGTACCTCTGTACTCATGTTGCTATAATCTACATTTTTACAGAAGACGCTGCAACCCCTTCTGATGGGTTCTATGTAGACGTTGACATCAACGAGTAGGCTAAAGACCCAGGTGGTGACCCTGAGCTTGTGAAGGACCACATAGTATAGCCAGAGGCTTTCCAAGCCTCTTTTATTTTACTAGTTGTCTGTACTCAGACAAGTTACTTCCGCTGCTGGCTTGTATGATTGTATGACTTGTATGCTGGGTCGTGAGACCCGTACCTTTGTGTGTATGTTATGTATGGCTCACTGAGCCTTAAATAAAGTACTTGTGTCATAGAGTCATGTTGTGATGCTTCGTTGTATTTGCACATATCAAGCATATTGTGTGTATGATTGAAATGCTTGGTATGTGTGGGATCTGGCTATCTAGTTGTTTATCTTTAGTAGCCTCTCTTACCGGGAAATGTCTCCAAGTGTTACCGCTGAGCCATGGTAGCTTGCTACTGCTCTGGAACACTTAGGCTGGCCGGCATGTGTCCTTCTTCGTTCCTGTGTCTGTCCCTTCGGGGAAATGTCACGCTTTGAGTACCGGAGTCCTGTTAGCCCGCTACAGCCCGGTTTACCGGAGTCCTGCTAGCCCAGTGCTACAGCCCGGACCCACTTGCTGATGACCGACACGTTCGAAGCTGGGTCATGGATGCCTGTCCCTGTAAGTCTGTGCCACTTTGGGTTTACGACTAGTCATGTCAGCCCGGGCTCTTTATCATATGGATGCTAGCGACACTTTCATATACGCGAGCCAAAAGGCGCAAACGGTCCCGGGAAAAGGTAAGACGACACCCGTGGGGATACCGTGCGTGAGGCCGCAAAGTGATATGAGGTGTTACCAGCTAGATCGATGTGACATTGAGTCGGGGTCCTGACACACGGTTGGGGAGGTGAAGTTTGCATATGCAGGGGTTTATAGGGAGACACTCTCCAAGTTGAATCCGCAATGCATTCCATAGATAATTTGACTATGTTTTCATGAATCTCAGATTCTGAACAACATCCTAATTATTATGAGCTTGCGCGCATGAAAAGAATAAAGCAGAACAATGCCATGGCTGTCAAACTTGGCATTAAGGGACTGAAATCAAGTCTGCATGCAATGCAATGCAAATGCTCTCCACCTACAGATTCATGCTCAGAATATGATCCTAACAGTGATTCTGAGCTAGAGGGAGACCTAAGTCAATGTAGCTCTGAAAGCACAAGTGCTCCCTGGGTGGTTTTGGTAATTAATATCAACATATCTCTTGTTGGACTAACACTTTTACCTAGTATATTTCAGACAAGTTCAACAATGGAGTGGCATGGACTAAAGGATGTGGAACCCCTTCGAGATGCTAAGGACAAAGGATTGGCTCAAGCTCCAAGATCAAGACTCTACATGTTTTCTATTTTAGTGATCCAAGATCACATTGAGTCTATAGGAAAAGCCAATACTATCAAGAGGGGATGAGGTGTTGCTTAATGGCTTGCTTTCTCAAAGTGCTTAGTGATATGCTCCAAAGCCCTCAACTACCTTATCACATCCACAAATGTCCTAAACCCAAAGTCTAACTCGGCCCCACCGATTCTTTCTATCCGGCGCCACCGAGTTTAGATGTCATAGCCACTGCCACAAACCCTAGGCAAATCGGTTTCACCGATAGGGATCTCGGTCTCACCGAGATGGGATTGTAATCTCTCTGTTTCCCTTCATAACGTTTTGGTCTAACCGAAGTGAGCGATCGGTCCCACCGAGATTGCAATGTAAACTCTCTGATTCCTTTTTGTAACATTTCGGTCTCACTAAAATGAGCGAATCGGTCCCACCGAGTTTACCTGACCAACTCTCTGGTTAGCTTATTACCAAAATCGGTCTCAGCGAGATTACATTATGCCCTAACCCTAACCATATCGGTCCTACCGAGTTGCATGTCGGTCCCACCGAAAACCCTAACGGTCACTAGGTTTACTAAATTGATCTGACCGAGTTTGTTGATTCGGTCCCACCGAGATTGGTAAATTGTGTGTAATGGTTAGATTTTGTGTGGAGGCTATATATACCCCTCCACATCCTCTTCATTCATGGAGAGAGCCATCAGTACAAGCCTACACTTCCATCATCCTATTTCTGAGAGAGAACCACCTACTCATGTGTTGAGGCCAAGATATTCCATTCCTACCATATGAATCTTGATCTCTAGCCTTCCCCAAGTTGCTTTCCACTCAAATCTTCTTTCCACAAAATCCAAATCCTGTGAGAGAGAGTTGAGTGTTGGGGAGACTATCATTTGAAGCACAAGAGCAAGGAGTTCATCATCAACGCACCTTTTGATACTTCTTGGAGAGTGGTGTCTCCTAGATTGGCTAGGTGTCACTTGGGAGCCTCCGACAAGATTGTGGAGTTGAACCAAGGAGTTTGTAAGGGCAAGGAGATCGCCTACTTCGTGAAGATCTACCGCTTGTGAGGCAAGTCCTTCATGGGCGACGACCATGGTGGGATAGACAAGGTTGCTTCTTCGTGGACCCTTCTTGGGTGGAGCCCTCCATGGACTCGCGCAGCCATTACCCTTCGCGGGTTGAAGTCTCCATCAACGTGGATGTACGATAGCACCACCTATCGGAACCACGACAAAAACATCCGTGTCTCCAATCGCGTTTGAATCCTCCAATCCCTTCCCCTTTACATTCTTGCAAGTTGCATGCTTTACTTTCCGCTGCTCATATACTCTTTGCATGCTTGCTTGTTATGTATTGTGAGTGTTAAACTTGTGCCTAAACTCCACTTAAACTTAAAGAAGTTAAAAACTGCAACTTTGGGCACTTAGTGTCTAATCACCCCCCCTCTAGACACCTCTTCTCGATCCCTTTCAATTGGTATCAGAGCTTTGGTCTCCATTGCTTTGGTTTAAACACCATTGGAGGAAGATGGATGAGTCTACTATTGGGAGTCTTAGACATAGAGTGCCTATCCTTGATGGAGAGTACTTTCATGAGTGGAAAAATGAGATGCTTGTGATTTTCAATCAATATCATTTGAACAAGTACATTGCTAGCCCTTGTGCGCCTCATGTTGATCCTATGCATCCTGCCCTTGATGAGTCAATTGACATGATTAGGAATCTTAGAACTGTTAATCTTATCACTAGAGGCTTGCCTAGAAACTTGATTAGAAACTTGCCTACTCTTGAGTGTGCCTACACTCTATGGAAATTTCTTGAGGAACGCTTTCGAAATTATTCCTTGAAAAATCTAGATGAAATTCTCCATAAGTCTATTGACTTGAGTAAGATGAATACTAGTGATCCTATGTTTGGTGATCGTCTATTTGAGCTTACAAACCTTATGCGTGCCAAAGGAGATGTTGGAATTATTGGTGATATTATTTCCGAAGCTATAAAAATTCATAAGCAAGATCATTGTCAAACTTACTCTAACAAATTACCCTCTCTAGGATTTGATCCACCACATGACGATGTTGAACATGGATACTATGGTGAGGATGATGATAGTGACTTTGATCTTGATGATGCAATGAGACATTTTGGTCTTACGGCAAGTCTTCGGGGATATATGGCAGGAGGAAAGGAATGGGTTCTTGGCAGTGGATGTACCGATCACATGACCGGAGATAAAGACATGTTTTGTGAGCTTGCCGAAAACGATGTTCCTCGAAAGTATGTCACTTTCGGTGACAACTCAGAGAGTAAGGTGGTTGGCCTCGGTAAGGTGGCCATATCACATGATAGCTCCATACAAAATGTCATGCTCGTTGAATCTCTTGGCTACAACTTACTTTCAGTATGTAGACTTGCTGATTTTGGTTTCAATGTTCTATTCACTGAAGTAGATTGCCAAGTGTTTCGTAGAGATAATCATAAAATGGTCTTTACCAGTGTTCGTAGAGGTGATCTTTACATTGTTGATTTCACTAAAAAGGCTCAACCTAGAACTTGCTTTATTGCTAAATCTTCTAAAGGTTGGTTATGGCATAGACGATTAGGTCATGTTGGTATGTGAAACCTTGACAAGCTTATTAAAGGAAATCATATCCATGGTGTTTACGATGTCATATTTGATAAGGATAGACTTTGCAGCACTTGTCAAGCAGGTAAACAGGTTGGAGGAAGGCATCCCATGAAGAACATCATGACCACAAGGAGGCCACTTGAGCTACTTCACATGGATCTTTTTGGTCCCAACGCTTACAAGAGTCTCGGTGGAAATTCTTTTGGTCTAGTTATAGTTGATGATTTTTCAAGATTTACGTGGGTGTTCTTTCTCGATGATAAATCGCAGGTCCAAAAGATCTTCAGAAACTTTGCTAGGAAGGCCCAAAATCAATTTGAAGTGAAGATCAAGAAGGTTCGCAGCGACAACGGAACGGAGTTCAAGAATGCAAATGTGGACACCTTTCTTGACGAAGAAGGGATTTCACACGAGTTCTTGGCTATGCACACACCTCAACAAAATGGAGTTGTTGAGAGGAAGAACCGGACGCTCATCGAAATGGCGAGAATGATGCTTGATGAGTACAAGACGCCAAAGCACTTTTGGGCGGAAGTGGTTGAGACAGCTTAACATGCAACAAATCGCTTGTATCTTCACAAGCTACTCGACAAGACGACATACGAGGTCCTCACCGGTAACAAACCCCAAGTTGGATACTTTCGAGTATTCGGCTCAAAGTGCTACATTCTTGATAAGCATCGTCATTCTAAATTTGCTCCTAAGTCTCATGAAGGTTTCCTACTTGGTTATGGCTCAAACTCTCACACATACCGTGTCTACAACAATTTCACCCGAAAGGTTGAAGAAACGGTAGATGTGAAGTTTGATGAATATAATGGCTCACAAGTAGAGCAATTGCCAATTTATGTAGGAGACAAAGATCCCTCGGAAGCAATCCAAGACTTGTCTATTGGCAATATTCGTCCAATGGAGGTGAAGGAGAGTACCTCGTCCGTCCAAGTGGAAGCTTCTACCTCACGACAAGGTGAACCAAGAGTTGATACGGAAGCATCCACAAGTGGGACACACCAAGATGAAGAAAACGAGGAAGTGCATCAAGATGAACGTCAACAACCTCCTTCTCCACCACGACAAGAGAACGACAACGCCAACAATGAAGAAGGCCAAGAAGAAGAACAAGATGAAGAAGAAGTTCAACCAAGAACCAAGCAAAAGCTTTCACGAGTTCGAGCAAGAATTGCTCAAGACCATCCCGTCGAGCAAATCTACAACAATATACAAACCGGGAGAATCACTTGCTCTAAAACTCGTTTAGCTAACTTTTGTGAAAACTATTCATTCATCTCTAGCATTGAACCTATGAAGGTTGAAGAAGCATTTGAAGATCCGGATTGGACAAATTCCATGCATGAAGAGCTACACAACTTTGAGAGGAATCAAGTTTGGACATTGGTTGAGAAGCCCGACGACAACCGCAACATCATCAGTACCAAATGGGTGTTTCGCAACAAGCAAGATGAAGATGGACAAGTAGTTCGCAACAAAGCACATCTCATTGCCCAAGGCTACACACAAGTCAAAGGTATGGACTACAGTGAGACTTATGCTCCTGTTTCTAGACTTGAGTCCATTCGCATCTTACTTGCCTATGCTAATCACCATGATATCACCTTGTACCAAATGGACATTAAAAGTGCTTTTCTAAATGGTGAAATAGAGGAGGAAGTTTATGTTAAGCAACCTCCCAGCTTTGTCAGTCCTAAGAAACCAAATCATGTTTACAAACTTCACAAAGCCTTTTATGGTCTTAAACAAGCTCCTAGAGCGTGGTATAAATGCTTGACCAAGTTCCTTATTGAAAAAGGCTTTGAAATTGGAAAATTAGATTCTACTCTTTTTACTAAAAGGGTCAATGGAGAACTATTTGTGTGCCAAATCTATGTTGATGATATTATATTTGGTTCTACTAACCCTCATTTTAGTGAAAAGTTTGGGAAGCTAATGTCGGAGAAGTTTGAGATGTCTATGATGACTGAACTCAAATTCTTTCTTGGTTTGCAAATCAAGCAAACTAAGGAAGGTACCTTTATCTCTCAAACGAAGTACACCAAGGACTTATTCAAGAAGTTCAATATGCAAGAATGCAAAGGTATGACTACACCCATGCCTACTAGTGGACATCTTTACTTGACCAAAGATGGTAAACTGGTTGATCAAAAGGTTTATCGCTCTATGATTGGTTCATTGTTATATCTATGTGCTTCACGTCCCGATATCATGCTAAGTGTGTGCATGTGTGCACGATATCAAGCTGCTCCTAAAGAATGTCATCTTAAGGCCGTGAAAAGGATAGTTAGATACTTAATCCGTACAACAAATTTTGGCCTTTGGTATCCTAAGAGGGCCTCTTTCGATCTTATTGGCTACTCCGACTCGGACTATGACCATGACAAGGTTGATAGAAATTCCACTTCGGGTACTTGTCAATTTCTTGGTAGATCTCTTGTGTCTTGGTCTTCCAAGAAACAAAACTCGGTATCCTTATCCACCGCCGAAGCGGAATACATTGCCGCTGGTTCATGTTGTGCTCAATTACTTTGGATGACCCAAACTCTTAAAGATTATGGTATATATGTGAAACATGTTCCATAACTTTGTGACAATGCAAGTGCTATCAAGATTGCTCATAATCCTGTGCAACATTCTCGAACTAAGCATATCAAAGTTTGTCATCATTTCATTCGAGATCATGTTGCTAAGGGTGACATTAAACTTACGCATGTTCGCACCGAAAAGCAATTAGCGGATATATTCACTAAACCACTTGATGAGAAAGTGTTTTGCAGGTTAAGAGGAGAATTGAACATCATTGATGCTTCAAACCAGGAGTAGAAACTCCATTGGATACATGCAAGACATGAGCTTATGACTAATCCTTGATATTTCTCTTATGATGATAATCTTATGTCCTGGATATATTTGCACCTTGCATGTTATCTAACTCATGTAGGTACTTGGATGAATCAAATTCCATGAGATTGTAACCTACTCATATCTTGAGTAATCTCTACATCACCAAGTCTCCACACAATGGTGGTTGAAGACAAGGAAGCACGGAACCATTCAAACATATCCTTTGACAAATTCTATGTTGAGTTTCATGATTGTCATTTTGGATACACAAGTGCTCTTCCTTGCAAAAACTAACCCATGTAGGTAGATGAACTCAAATTCCAAGTGGTGCTCCCAGCTCTTGATGAGCTACATCAACCTTGAGCAACCTACGCAAGTTCAACTACATGATCAACACCACCACCCAAGGTATGTCATTCCATCTTAGAGAAGCTTTACTCAAAGTCATGAGTCAAAACACCTCAACAAGATGTGAATACATCAAGATGCTTAAACGATAAATGGTAACCCCATTTTGAGCTTAAACAATGAGTATGACTTATTATCAAGTGATCTCACTTGACTCCTAAGTCAATATACTCTAACATAGGTGAGTTTGTCGCCGACAAACTCTAGATGAAGTTCTCTTGTGTTCTTTTCTGTGCCTTTGCATTTGTCCCATGCATGTTTGTTTCCCCTTTTCAAAAAAAATTCATCTAGATCTCTTTATTTTCTATTTGTTCTGCATTCCCTTCATCCAATTCATTGCATATCCTTCAGTTAATTCCTTGCAAATCTTTGTGAGATTTTACTTGTCTAGTGAGCTGAGGTGACAAGTGTTTTATCTGCGATGAACTCGATCTCACTGGTTTGTTATTTTCGGTCCAACCAAATCCTTTTGATGCAACCGAAGCATACAACTCGGTGCCACCGATTTCACTACAGGAAAAACATCTTGCCACTTGTTCCTGTTTTACTTTTGATCCAGCTCCATTCAGTGAATCTTGTCCTCTACAAGCATCACATTTATCAATGCTTTGTGCTGTGACTCAAGGACCAAACCCATTCACGACAAATTCCAAAAGTCCCTTCTTGGAAATTGATGTCAAAGGGGGAGAGAGAGATCACATCAAAGCTTATCACTTAGAGAGATCCCATCAAAACTTATCTCTTCCAAAGAGAGAGAGAGTATCACCTCCATAGGGGGAGAGAGAGATCTTCAGGGGAGAGAATACTCAAGAAGAGAGTAATTCTCAAGGATACCAGATGCTTGGTGTTCAAGAGGAGAGATGCCAATGTCTTCTTGAGAGGGAAGTGTAAGTGCATCTAGTGCCACCCCTAGTTGGTTTTGGAGTATTGACGACAAAGTTGGTTGAGGGACTAATGCGTTTGTAAGAATTGCAGGATAACGCAGGTAGTGTCCTCATTGATTCGGTTTACCTACCAGAGATGACCCCTAAAAATGTATGAAGACATTGACGACAATGGTGGTATGTGAATATATTCATATTGAAGACTATGACATGAAAAGACAATGAGTGAAGACTATGGAGCGCGAAGACTGTGTTGTTTCGTTGTTTCCTTTTCTTCTTTGTTGAGTCATAGGAACCACCGTACTGTTAAGTGGGGTCCAAGTGAACAAAGTCAGAATGACTGAAGTGATGCACAACCCAAATCCTATGTCTTCGAGCGAAGACAATGAGAGCGAATCTTATCCAGAGCTGGATGAGTCACCTTTGCTTGTAGCCCAAGTAAAGTTGTCGTGTGTGTTTGAAATCTGACCGTTGGAACACGTGTCAGTTCCTTAGTGACCCAGGGTCATTTCGGACATATCAGGTCGGGTGGCCTTGTGGCTATCAATATCCCACCCCCTACACCATAAATTGGTGGCTGCTCAGAGTTAGTTTATGGCTTTTGTCGTTTTGAGAGCAACCCAGCTCGAAGCCTTTGAGAGAGAGAAATCCTTGCGAGGACAAAGCCCAAACACCCAGAGCCAAAGAGTGTTAGGCATCACTGAAGTCTTTTTGTCTGAGTGACCTGAAGACTTATTACACTTGAGGACTGTGTATCCTCCAGCCGGTTAGGCGTCGCGTTCTGAGCATCCAAGAGTCATTGTGGATCACCGGTGAACAAAGTCTGTGAAGGCTCGAAAGTCTACCTTGAGGACTTACCATAGTGATTGGGCGAGGACTGTGTGTCCTTAGCTCAAGGGGAATAAGGTGAAGACGCGGTCTTCTGAGTTGAATCTCAGCCTCCCAAACCAGACGTACAGTTGTCACAGCAACTGGAACTGGTCCAACAAATCCTGTGTCCTCAACAAGTGACTGGTTCTATCCTCTAACTCCCTTTACCTTAAGTTTGTCTTCGTGAAGTCATTGCCTATTTGTCAAACCTATTTGACTTCATTTCTTGACTACCATCGTTGATTGGCTTCATACTATCTTCCATCCTGATCCTTACTACCAAGCTGCTATTAGTCTTTGTACTTTCACATTATTGCATACTTGCCTATGGTTTGCTTGTTGTAGTTTATCTTCCGCTGCATATCAATTAGGTCATTTCTATTGTTTGTCTTCGAAACTTCCATGTTTTGAAGACTTAGATAAAAAATCGCCTATTCACCCCCCCTCCAGTCGATAACTAGCACTTTCAGGAAGAAAGACATGTTCATATGTGCTTATTTGCATTAGCTCTATTTTTGCATTCTGCTCAGATTTTCTGTTCCCTATCTTCTCCCAGTATCCCATGCTAGATTCAGGGGGAGCAAGACATCTAAAGGAAAGAAATCATTTAAATTCTTTGCACATCTGTACCCTTGGGGACATGTCTATATCAAATGTGGTACTTAGTACTCACTCTCTACATGTTATCCCAGTCTTGGTATTCTTGTGGTTTCTTCTGTTTGCCCTAGCTAGTAGGTGTATCTGTGTTATCTATCCTTGTTTACGCAGGTTCATTCCATCCTAAGCCAACTCAAGACCACAAGGTAAGTATATGCATCACAGTCATGTGTATGAGGAATTCTTGCTGATGTACGTATTATTTGCAAGAAGGCCTCATGAGCATGAAGGTACATTTCCCACATACACATCTGTTGCTATCTTCTGCTCTGATGCATATGGCCAAGATACATGTAACACATTGCTTACTCTGTCATGTTCATGCATTCACATGCTTCTATATGCCATATTCACATGATTGCATACATGTAGGGGGAGCCTATGCTTGTTACATGTCTTTCCAAAGCTTTACTTGCTATTCTCTTTATCTTTATCTAAAGCTTTGATGTATGTTGTCATCAATTACCAAAGAGGGGGAGATTGAAAGCACAAGTGCTCCCTGGGTGGTTTTGGTAATTAATGTCAACATATCTCTTGTTGGACTAACACTTTTACCTAGTATATTTCAGACAAGTTCAACAATGGAGTGGCATGGACTAAAGGATGTGGAACCCCTTCGAGATGCTAAGGACAAAGGATTGACTCAAGCTCCAAGATCAAGACTCTACATGTTTTCTATTTTAGTGATCCAAGATCACATTGAGTCTATAGGAAAAGCCAATACTATCAAGAGGGGATGAGGTGTTGCTTAATGGCTTGCTTGCTCAAAGTGCTTAGTGATATGATCCAAAGCCCTCAACTACCTTCTCACATCCACAAATGTCCTAAACCCAAAGTTTAACTCGGCCCCACCGATTCTTTCTATCCGGCGCCACCGAGTTTAGATGGCATAGCCACTGCCACAAACCCTAGGCAAATCGGCTTCACCGACAGGGATCTCGGTCTCACCGATATGGGATTGTAATCTCTCTGTTTCCCTTCGTAACATTTCGGTCTAACTGAAGTGAGTGATCGGTCCCACCGAGATTGCAATGTAAACTCTCTGATTCCTTTTTGTAACATTTCGATCTCACTGAAATGAGCGAATCGGTCCCACCGAGTTTACCTGACCAACTCTCTGGTTAGCTTATTACCAAAATCGGTCTCACCGAGTTTGTGTAGTCGGTCTCACCGAGATTACGTTATGCCCTAACCCTAACCATATCGGTCCTACCGAGTTGCATGTCGGTCCCACCGAAAACCCTAACGGTCACTAGGTTTACTAAATCGGTCTGATCGAGTTTGTTGATTCGGTCCCACCGAGATTGGTAAATTGTCTGTAACGGTTAGATTTTATGTGGAGGCTATATATACCCCTCCACCTCCTCTTCATTCATGGAGAGAGCCATCAGAACAAGCCTACACTTCCAGCATCCTATTTCTGAGAGAGAACCACCTACTCATGTGTTGAGGCCAAGATATTCCATTCCTACCATATGAATCTTGATCTCTAGCCTTCCCCAAGTTGCTTTCCACTCAAATCTTCTTTCCACCAAATCCAAATCCTGTGAGAGAGAGTTGAGTGTTGGGGAGACTATCATTTGAAGCACAAGAGCAAGGAGTTCATCATCAACGCACCATTTGTTACTTCTTGGAGAGTGGTGTCTCCTAGATTGGCTAGGTGTTACTTGGGAGCCTCCGACAAGATTGTGGAGTTGAACCAAGGAGTTTGTAAGGGCAAGGAGATTGCCTACTTCGTGAAGATCTACTGCTAGTGAGGCAAGTCCTTCATGGGCGACGGCCATGGTGGGATAGACAAGGTTGCTTCTTCATGGACCCTTCTTGGGTGGAGCCCTCCGTGGACTCGCGCAGCCGTTACCCTTTGTGGGTTGAAGTCTCCATCAACGTGGATGTACGATAGCACCACCTATCGGAACCACGACAAAAACATCAGTGTCTCCAATTGCGTTTGAATCCTCCAATCCCTTCCCCTTTACATTCTTGCAAGTTGCATGCTTTACTTTCCGCTGCTCATATACTCTTTGCATGCTTGCCTGGTATGTATTGTGAGTGTTAAACTTGTGCCTAAACTCCACTTAAACTTAAAGAAGTTAAAAACTGCAACTTTGGGCACTTAATGTCTAATAACCCCCCTTCTAGACACCTCTTCTCGATCCCTTTCAAGCTCCCTAGTGGAGGAGTCAGAGGAAGATGACCTATCTTATTCACCCATCAAGGTACTTGCTCTAACTTTCCAAGGTTACATTGCTCGCACATATCTTGCAACTGATGCTTTGCATTGCTTCTACTTTGTTGAACTGCCATTAGCTTAGTTTACACATCGTGTATGTGAATACGCCCTGCCTATCCATTTTCAGTACATATTCCATCTGTCATCATACCATATTTATCCATTCAAATGTTGTTCTTGTGTATCAAACGTTCAAAAGGAAGAGGGTGATTGCCGATTGTGGAGGAGCACAAGCAAAGTATTTTGAAAAGGTAGTGGCACCTGATAAATCAAATAGCCCATTAGGTGTAGTTGCAATATCACCTGACCCACAAAATACCCCAACTCTAGTAGACTCTAGCCCTACTACACTGGTCATTTCTGATGCCCCAACTCAGTAGACCCCAACTGAAGCAAACAGTATGATTATGCCAGTTGACATAGCACCAGCTGTACGACGCAAAACCCCCATTCCAGCAAAGAGTACACCAAATCTAGTTGCCAAATCCCTTTTTAAACCAGAGAGAGCCCCAATTGCAGCAAATAGGACTCCTGTTCCATTTCTTCCCAGTTTAGAAGATGAAGCTTATGTTGTTGTCAGGAACTTTGTGCGCATCTTTCCTTCATGGAAAGATTATACCGCACACACAGAACAATTTCCAGTCTTCCTCCGCAACTTACGCATAAGTAATGTACTAATGTTATTCATGGTCATTACTTCATATGTTTCTGCTGACAGAAGACACAAGATTTCATTCTTTTAAATACGCGAGGAGCAAACTGGATTGTGATGAAGAGCAAGGGTTGGTTGCACTTTTCAAGCACTCGGTGATGAAGTATCGTTCCTACCTGAGGCAAGCGCACTTCGATGGCAAGCCTCTGAATGAAATTTCTGTAAAGTCTCCAGTGCTACATTTATCCGACGGTGACTGGAATATTATTGTTACACATTGGTCTCGGCTGCAGCGTAAGGTACTGTCTATGATATCACATCACAATTTGAACTACATTTCTGCATTTGCCTTAATGTCTCACTTGTACGAAAACTGTTAGCAGAAGAACATTTGTTCTCAAGGGACCATAGAATCTCGCAACTATACTGCACACTGCATTGCTCTTGTGAGTACCTCTTGCCCTGTATGACCATACTTACTTTCATAATTGTTTGATTATGTAGCATCACTGCACATGTTAGCCTCGTAATCGTCCATTTGGTGGACATTATAAGATCCGTATGGACTCTTACACAAATTTAGAATCAACCCAATGCTTTTGAAGAGGTTTAGCTCTGCAGTCCTCTTGTAAGGACTGAACATGGTCTATCAATGTACTTACATTAACAGCTACTCCCTCCGTCCCATAATATAAGAACGTTTTGTACAGTACCCCAGTGTTCAAAACACTCTTGTATTATGGGAAGAGGGATTGGTTCATTTTTTAGCATTCTGCATCTTATCTCCCTCGCCCACCATTTACTAAAAAAGATCAGATCTATATTTAATCTTACCAACAAGTAGAATACATAGACAATGCCATTGCAGAAGTGTAGCCCATTGCTCTTGTCCGTACATTTTGTCCTGTAACACTTGTACTTCCAGGGATTGGTAGTTGATTATGTAGAATCAATCTGCATCTTATCTTCATTATCCTCTATCCCTTCCAGTATTATCATATCCATAATTACTCTCTACAAAATGTAGAGTACAGGCAATGCTTATGAAGAAGATTCTGTGCTGAAATTCTTGAGTTATCCTTCCCTTGACATGGAGAAGGGCATTATAAAGCCGGTGTTAACTGTTAATGTAAGTCAGTCCTTCTAAAGCCTTTATCCTCAACTGCTGTTTAATTTTCTCATACTCCCTATCGTTTACTGCTGTTTAGTTTGCTGTTTCTACCAAAATGCATGTTCGTAAGAACCGTAAGTTCTAAGTTTTACTTATAAAACCAAATTCCTTATTCATACCATGCACATTACTTAATACTCCCTATATGTATGCTTGGTTTTGTGGATCTATAATCTAGTGTGTGGTGAAGCAACCCACATTTGCACCTTGTCATCTCCTGTTTTATCTTAGTGATGTGGCTGATGATATGAACAACATGCCATGCACATTATCCAAAATAGATACAATGGTTTTCTTTGCCCTTCATCTATGCTTGTTATGTTGACATGGTAATCCAGTAGTGTGGTGAAGCTCCCCGCATTATGAATAATGCCAAATTATGCTATTGATATTTTGAACTTACTCTTTATTTTCTAATTTGAAATTGAATAGAATTGATAGACCAATTATCATCTTTGTTTATACATGCACAAAACCTGTCATCTCTCTGCTTTGTTTCAGGCTGATATGCCTAATGGCATGCACAAGTCTGCTGAAGGCTATGAGACATACCCAACATATATTGCAGCAAAGAAGGCAAAACATCTTGAAGATAGCGAGACAACCCCAAAGTCTTGTCTTGATGCAGTGTTCAAGTTACTTGAGACTAACAGTCAGACAAGCTCACAGAATTTGTTGTCTGAATCAGTTCGACTTCTTTAGTCCCAAGTTCTAGCAGAAAGGCATTTTGCAACTCAAATTCGACTTGAAGTCCTATCTCTAAGAAAGATTGCGGAGAACACCAATGAGAACCTCATCGCTAAACAGCTACACCTGGAAGCTATGACCGACATGCTAGGCCGGTCTCACAGCCTTGCTCAGCAGCTTGTGCAGCAGTTCCCCCGCAAGGCTAACCTTTCTTGAACTGTCTTGGAAGTGGTCTCGGTTCAGTATTATTTTGTTACGCTGCAATGGTGAATCTGCTTCTTCCTTGCGCTTTATGATCACTGGTGGCGAACTTCGATGCCCAGTGGATGTAATATACCTTAAATCCTTTATTGTATAGTGTAGGTTTATTCTTAGTTACTATGCTGTAATTTCTTTACCGTATAGATTAGGTTTGTTCTTAATTCCTACTAGTTACTGCCATCATTCGCTATCTGAAAAAAAATCAGATGTAGTCGACCGTACCGAAACATTCGACTCTAACGGGCCAGGTTTTTAGCGGGCCACAATTGGGCCGGCCTGCGTCTTTCTTGGGCCCGAATGATTGGGGCCTTCACACATTGCACCAGGCCCAAACTTACACCGGCCTATATTTTAGTTGGGCCTTTTGTCGACCCAGCGCTTAATTTGGCCCAGGTAGTGTTGGGCCATTAACAGGCTGAATATTGTACTGGCCTGTTACGGCCGAGATGAAACCACGGGCCTTTAGCAGGCCAAAATGCGTGTTCAACCTCAATTTTCACTAGTCGTCGATGGGCCTTCAGCAGGCCGAAATGTAGACCGGGCCGTTTTGGGCTCAGTTAGCTCATGGGCCGTTACCAGGCCGAAACATATCTCGGGCCTTAGTTGGCCCACTGATATCATGGGCCTTTAAGAGGCCGAAAGCTTAGTACAGGCATCAACATACTGAATTACGCGACATGCCTTTAACAGGCCCAAAGTCACGTTGGGCTTAAGTGTTGCCACCTTTAGCACGGGCCGTTAGTGGTCCCGATGTCCTGTCAGACCATATATGGCCCATGGGCAGCACGGGCCATTCCCAGGCCAAAAGTCACACCGGGCTGAAATGGGCCCATGTCTACATCAGGACTCTAACAGGCCGAAAGTCACTAGGCTATAGTTGGGCCCAAATATTCGGCAAACAATTAACGGGCCAGATCTGGCTTCGGGCCCAAATGGGCCCAAATATTAGGCGAACATTTAACGGCCCAGATCTGGCTTCGGGCCATAAATGGGCCCAATACTGGATGAACAATTAATGGGCCAGATCTGGCTTCGAGCCGTAAATGGGCCTTTATTAAGCAGTCCATTATTGGGCTGGCCCACTAGTACCTGATTAAGTTCTACGGGCCTTTGACTGGGCCGGCCTTTTTAACTTATATGGGCCTCTGTTGGGCCCAGCCACGTGTCGACGTATCATAGGCATGTCTCCTCCAATGGATGGTCGACATCTGGCCCACTAACGAGTTGACAGGTGTTCCCTTCGGCCAATCAGAATTTTACACGTGGAAATTTCCCATTGGTCGGGGCTGTTAATGGGTTATCGGATCCAAAATCCGACCCGATATCTTAAGGCGTTCCGTTGCGGTGGATGCCACGTGTCGGTCACCCTTGACGAAAGCACTTCTATGACGCGCGATTTATCGTCATGGAAGTGGACACTTCCGTGATGATAAGTTTGGTAATGTCATGGAACACTTCTACGACAACACACGTATGACTATCTTGATTCTGTCATAAAATCGTCATGGATATACATGCATGACAAAAAATGCGACCTACTGTGACAAACACGTATCATCACGGAAGTGTATTTTTTTGTAGTGAATGGACGTCGTCGACAGACCCTGGCACCAGCGGTGGCGACAGGACTTCGATTGATGGATTGACCACTTCTTCGACATGCACGAACACTCGATACAGGTACATACCAATCACCTTCGGTATGGTGGACGTCTTCTTCATCCATGCCATAACCGTCAGAGCCCAGCTGTCTGGAGGAACAAACATACTTACGAGCTCACCTCCAATGTCGTTGATAAGCTCATTTATGGACTTGCTGTTCCAGGCACGTCGAGGCATGCCGTGGAAGGTAAGGTTTGATAAAAACTCAAGATCAGATGGCACCGAGCCCCATCCTGGGTGCCACCGATCAAAGATCACTAGCGCGCCATCGCAGAACAAACGCCAGGAAGATTCGAACACACAACTGCAGTCGAAAGTTGTTCGGAACCTGACGAAGAAATCAGCCAGTGGCGGACATACTTCGACTAGCAAGTCACTTATTTGGATGCCATGCGCAATGCCAAGAGCTTCGACAAGGTCGTCTGGCAAGACGGGAGGACGTTCACCGTTGATGGTTACCATCAGCACTTTGCTGGCAAACTGGTCGTCAAGCACCGCCATGCCACTGTTTAGCGACAGCACGCAGCGACAAGGCAGGACGGACCTCAGGATCTCCGGCTCGGAGATCCATGTTGACCGGCGACATGATAGTGCGGTTGAGTACAGGGAGTACATGAGGGGGATTTGGGGGAACTGGAGTAGGAATCGAGATTCTAGAGGTGGGGGAGGGGCGGGAGATTGGGGATGAAAAGGTAGCATGAATTTCGAACACGCGCCAATATGCTCTCGGCGCGCAAGCGCACGAAAACACCGGTGGCGCCCACATGTTGGCCTAAGAGTCCTTATTCTTTATTTATTGGAGACCCCGACCTTTTTTGAGGATCTTTTGAGAGCCTGGCTTGAGAGTCATAATTGACCTGTTTGGCATTGCGTTTCTACTCGGCCCATATTCAACGACACCTCACTGGACCAAACAAGTGTACATCATCGAAAAGACACTGATCTCAAATTATATAACTTGAAAAAAGGAGATATACTCTGAACACTGGAGAATGGTGATGCCCTCATTTAGCCCACCAGTAGTTCGAGACAATAAACAGTTCGAAACAACGATATATACAACATTCAAACACTGACTAGTGACTACTACTGACATAAACAACAAGACATGATAGTTCATAAGAAGTCTTGCTACACCACCAGATGAGAATGACATTCTAAACAGAGGCAACTATTACATAGTAAGAGTGACATAGACGAGGATGACCAAATGACAAGGAATATGCATAGCAAAAGCAAGAACTACCCATCCAGAACAAGCAACAAAGACAACGAAGTCATTCGAAGAGGGATGATCCAACACCATCATAATTTGCAGCCCCGCTTCAACAACCAGTGATCCGGAGACACCAGTACTCCACCTGAGGGAGTCCTGGATTAGGGGGTATCCGGACAGCCGGACTATATACTTTGGCCAGACTGTTGGACCGTGAAGATACAAGACTCAAGACTTCATCCCGTGTCCAGATGGGACTCTCCTTTGCGTGGAAGACAATCTTGGCGCTCCGAATATTATATTTCCTTCTTTGTAACCAAATCCATGTAAACCCTAGCCCCTCCAGTATCTATATAAACCGGAGGGTTTAGTCCTTAGAGACAGAATCATAATCATCATAGGCTAGCTTCTACGGTTTAGCCTCTACAATCTCGTGATAGATCAACTCTTGTAACACTCATGTCATCAATATCAATCAAGCAGGAAGTAGGGTTTTACCTCCATCGAGAGGGCCCGAACCTGGGTAAAACATCATGTCCCTTGCCTCATGTTACCATTAGCCTTAGACGCACAGATCGGGACCCCCTACTCGAGATCCGCCGGTGTTGACACCGACATTGGTGCTTTCATTGAGTGTTCCTCTATGTCGTCGCTGTAAGGCTCGATGGCTCCTTCAATCATCAACAACAACCTGGTCCAGGGTGAGACTTTTCTCCCCTGATAGATCTTCGTGTTCGGTGGCTTCGCACCGCGGGCTAATTCGCTTGGCCATCTGGAGCGGGTCGACATCTGTGCCCCTGGCCATCAGGTCAGGTTCGGAAACCTAAACTGCACGGCCGATATCCACAGAGACTTGATCTTCAATGGATTCGGGCCTATGCCAGGAGCGCCGGACAGTCATGATGAGCACGGCTTAGACCTGCTGTCGGACAATGCTCGGGATATCGCCCCTGCAGGAGACCCGGACCTAAATCCGGGACAGATTGCGTCGCCCGAGGACGGGTGGATGGACCCTGCCCCGGAGGCTGCACCCTTATCGGCGGTAGAGCCGAACACAGACTTCACCCCAAGGAAGCCTATGACACCGGACCCCCGGACTCGTGTCCGGCTGTAGGTTCCAGTCCGCGCACCCCCGAGCCCGCCGAATCTGGTTGGGCTTTGGTAATGGAGTTCACCGCTGCGGATATTTTCTAGCACTCGCCCTTTGGCGACATGCTAAACTCGTTAAAGTCTCTCTCTTTGTTAGGAGACTCTTGGTCGAACTATGTCCGGCTCGAGTGGGAAGCTGGCGACAAGGGAATTTGTTGCCTACCCACCACCCACTTCATAGCCATGGTCGATGATTTGACCGACGTGCTTGACTTCGACTCCGAAGACATCGACGGTGTGGACGATGATGTAGGAGAAGAATAGGAACCACCACCCACGGGGCGGTGGACAGCCACCTCTTCATATGATATATATATGGTGGACACTCCGAAAGAAACCAATGGCGATGAGGCAATGGAGGATAACCCCTCAAGGAAGAAAGCAAAGCATGGGTGTCATCAGTGCCGTTCCAAGCCCCGCCACAGCAATATCGGCACTAGAGACAAAAACAATCTGGATGGTGCCGAAGATGAATACAACACCGACCAGCCTGCCTTCGAGCAAGCCGAACAGGAAGACGGGCAGGTCAGCCCAGACGAACAAGCCACAGACGGATACCCGGAGGAGGACAACTATATGCCCCCCTGCGAAGACGAGATTAGCCTCGGCGACGACGAGTTCGGCGTGCCTGAGGACCCCGTAGAGCAGGAGCGCTTCAAGCGCCGGCTTATGGCCACTGCGAGGAGCCTGAAAAAGAAGCAGCAGCAGCTCCAAGCTGATCAAGACCTGGTCACAGACAGATGGACGGAAGTCCTGACAGTGGAGGAATATGGACTCGAGCGCCACACAGCTGACCGGCCACCTCGTGGCCGGGATAAAACGATGTATCAGCCCGAATACCAGCCTGCACCCCCACGCCAATACACTATGGCTCGAGGCAATAGGCAGGACCTGCAAGATATACTGGAAAACAAGGCAGGACAGCCAAGACCGATCTACGGATCGCGGGGGCACGCCCAACCACGTGACGATGATCTTCATGCCGGATACACCATCAACAAGTCTGGCCGGGCCGAACACAGCCAACCAGACTCATTCGAACTGCATAGCCACATAGCCCGGCATAGGGGCACCACACACCCCCTCTACTTCACTGACGAAGTGATGGATCATGAATTCCCAGAAGGGTTTAAACCCGTAAACATTGAATCATACGATGGCACAACAGACCCCGCAGTTTGGATCAAAGATTTCCTTCTCCACATTCACATGGCCCGCGGAGACAATCTACACGCCATCCAGTATCTTCCCCTTAAGCTCAAAGGACCAGCCAGGCATTGGCTAAATAGCTTGCCATCAAATTCCATTGGCAGTTGGGAAAACCTAGAGGACGCTTTCCTCGACAACTTCCAGGGCACATACGTGCGACCACCGGATGCTGATGACTTGAGCCACATCACCCAACAGCCCGGAGAGTCAGCCAGAAAATTCTAGACTCGGTTCCTAACTAAAAAGAACCAAATTGTTGACTGTCCGGACGCCGAAGCCCTGACGGCCTTTAAGCATAATATCCGCGACTTGTGGCTCGCCCGACACCTCGGCAAGGAAAAACCAAAATTCGTGGCGGCCCTCACGACACTCATGACATGCTTTTGCACAGGCGAGGACAGCTGGTTGGCTCATAGCAGCACCACGCCAACAAACTCTGACACTTCAGACATCCGAGACAATAACGGCAAGCCATGACGCAATAGACATAAGCGTCGGAACAATGGCGACCACACTAAAGACACGACAGTCAACGCCAGTTTCATTGTCTCAAAATCCGGTCAGCAGAAAAAGCCGTTCAAAAGAAATAATCAGGGATCGTCCAGTCTGGACCACATACTCGATCGCTCGTGCCAAATTCACGGCACCCCGGATAAGCCAGCAAACCACACTAACAGAGACTGCTGGGTATTCAAACATGCCGGTAAGATAAATGTAGAAAGCAAGGACAAGGGGCTGCACAACGACGATGACGAAGAGCCCCGGCGTCTGAACACGGGGGAACAAAAGAAATTCCCTCCCCAGGTGAAAACGGTCAACATGATCTATGCCACTCACATTCCCAAACGGGAACAAAAGCGAGCACTGAGGGACGTGTATGCGATGGAGCCAGTCGCTCAAAAGTACAACCCATGGTCAGCCTGTCCGATCACCTTTGATCGTAGGGATCACCCTACCAGCATCCGTCACGGCGGTTCAACCGCATTGGTCTTAGACCCAATCATCGACGGATTTCACCTCAAACGAGTCCTTATGGACGGAGGCAGTAGCCTGAACCTGCTTTATCAGGACACAGTGCGCAAAATGGGCATCGACCCTTCAAGGATCAACCCCACCCAAACTACCTTTAAAGGTGTAATTCCAGGGGTAAAGGCCCGTTGAACGGGCTCCATAACACTGGAAGTGGTCTTCGGATCTCCGGATAACTTCCGAAGCAAGGAGTTAATCTTCGATATCGTCCCTTTCCGTAGTGGTTATCATGCACTGCCTGGATGAACCACATTCGCTTGATTTAATGCGGTACCACAGTATGCATACCTCAAGCTCAAGATGCCAGGACCTCACGGGGTCATAACAGTCAACGGAAACATGGACCGCTCTCTCCATACAGAGGAGCATACTGCAACCCTCGCGGCAGAAGTACAATGCAGCCTTCTCCGACAAACCACGAATCCGGTGACAACAACCCCGAACGCCGTCAAGCGAGTCTGGAGTACCCTGCAACAGGACAGCCAGGCACGCCAAGAGCATGACTAGCAGTCCAGCCTCCACTCCAGCCCCATCAAGGCAGCATTCGTGCCGCGCGTACACAATTACGCGCTCACAATACCATGGGCATAGGCGGAGGCACAATAGCGACTCAGACAACAGTACGGTACAACCGCAACATACTTTAATAACCCACCTTTTAATCTTTCAGGGCACTGCTTTCGGGCAGCCTCTTCAGAAGAGCCGGATTGTTGGACTTGCACAGGAGAGAAAACCAAGGAGGCAAAAGGCTTTGCGCACAATGGGAATACCCAGGTGGAATCTA
Organism: Triticum dicoccoides; assembly: GCF_002162155.2. Lineage (NCBI taxonomy): Eukaryota > Viridiplantae > Streptophyta > Magnoliopsida > Poales > Poaceae > Triticum > Triticum dicoccoides. The sequence goes on along the minus strand of NC_041389.1, from coordinate 106,659,147 downwards.
TTCACGATCGTTATACCTGTTTTATATACCTACATGCGGCCCGCCCTTGGATAGGACATGTTAAATAGTCCTATTTTCTTCTGCTTAAACGCATTCATTGTACACATACGCTTAGACGTATTATTCATCAATGGGAGATAATATACAATGTCAGCTTATTATTCCTATTTGCACATTTTTCCTATAAATATTTATTTAATATTGCATCCGTACACCTTGGTACGTTCAGTTTGCCAGGGGCTTCTTATGGTGCCCCATAATACGACAAGAGAAGTCCGAACACTTTCAACAATGCGGCATCCCAAACTTATAGCATTATATGCATCAGCTCCGGATCATGTCTTGGGTCAATAGTTGGGTTTGCCCGGCTCCCTTGTTTTGGTGCCCCATAGCGTAGGGAGAACTACTGTGATTGTGTCCCGGTTCTTCCGGACGAGCACCACAGTAGAGAAAACCGAAAACTGACCGGCATGATGCGGCGAGAGCTGGTCGCTGTTCGAGAGGTCTTAAAATTCTTAAAGATCTTTTAATGCTTTTGGCGAGGAATCAGCGTCGTCCGATTTAGGCCTATATAGCGCCCCAATTCCGCTTTCCGAATCCTAGGGGCTTCACCGAAATTTAAAATTGTAGACTTCTATGGCTAAGTGAAAGTTATAAAGACGCATAGTCCGATTGCCTTGTTCGCTGCACCAAACACCTCCTTTAGGAACCAAATATTTGGATAAAGAGTGTCTGGGTTTTCCACGAACACCCCAGTACTATTTATGTGGGGGCGGAAGCTGACGACTGGCCTACTTTCAGAATTCTATAAACAGCCGCACAAAAGGTAATATTTTAAATCAAAACAAATCACTATATAGCGCAAATGACTTCGTCTTTATATTACAAAAATGACAGAAGTACATTCACTCAAAGATCGTGTCCTTGGTACATTCATCGGCCACGAGATGAGCGCCTTTCATAACGCCATCATAATATTTTTCGGGACATCGATGCGCCTTGCCCTCTGGCGGTCCATCCTTCACCAGCTTTTCAGCATCCAACTTGCCCCAATGCACCTTCGCACGAGCAAAGGCTCGGCGGGCACCCTGAATGCAAACAGATCGCTTGATCACTTCAAGCCGCGGACAGGCATTTACCATCCGCTTTATCAGGCCGAAGTAGCTAACAGGCAGGGGCTCACCAGGCCACATCCGGACTATGAAATCTTTCATAGCCACTTTGGCCGCACTGTGGAGTTCAACCAACTGCTTCAATTGGTCACACAGAGGCATTGGGTGTTCAGCTCCAGCATACTGGGACCAGAACAGCTTCTCTGTCGAGCTCCCCTCCTCGGCACGGTAGAACTCCACAACATCAGATACGCTGCGTGGCAGATCTGCGAATGCCTCTGGAGAGCTCCGAATCCGGCTAAGTAAAAGAAACGTCTCCTCCACATGCTTGCTTTGCATAAAGAATGTCTTACCCGCCGCTATCTTCTTGGTCGCCTGGATTTCCTGCTGGGCCTTTTCGGCTTCGGCTTTGGCGTCTTTCATACTCGCAAGCGCCCTCGCAAGCTCAGACTCCTTCGTCTTGAGGTCACGCTCCAAGGACTCGAACTTCTTGCCGAGCTCCTGGAGCTCTTGCTGTACCTCACCCACCCTAGCATTCTGCTTTTCACGCTCAATGTGCTCCATGGCCGCCTTGTCTTCGGCCTCGGACAATGATTTCTTCAAGGACGCCACTTCGGTTGTGGCCCCTATTACAAAGTCACGACGCTTTGTCGTTAGAATCACCAATTTTGTCTATTCTTTATGATATGTGAACGGGGTATCACTCACCTTTGTTCTCTTCGATCTGCCTCTTCATGAGGCTGAGCTCTCCTTGGGTCTGCTCCAGGTCCCGTTTGAGTCCGGCGACCTCGGTCGTGCTGGCAGCAGCGACAACCAGCACTGCCTGCTTATTCACATGCACACCTACTATTAAACTCCTGCGGATTATAATCAACCCTCCGTTTGGCTTTTCGTTCCGAACGCCAAATAGAGTATCAGGGGCTACTACGGGTGATAATTTCACACATTTTTTATTACTTACCTCAAAGCCTGTTAGGAGGCTAGTGCAGGCTTTGGTTAGTCCGCTCTTGGCGGACAGAACCTTCTGAATCATCGCACTCATAAGAGTACGGTGCTCTTCTTCCATGGAAGCGCCGCGAAGCGCTTACAGCAGACTATCCGATGCCTCTGGCGTAATGGAAGTCATCGGCATGGACGGCCCGCCCGCCTTAGCAAGGGGCTGCCTACCCAAATCCGGAGCCTTTGGAGGTTCCGGTACAGTGTCCGGCTGTTAGCCTGACTTGCTGCGGCTCCCGTCAACACAATCTGCGGGGATCTTGCGCCCCGTGTGCCTGGCATCTAGGATTTCGCATTGGGGCGTCTCCAGAGTCGCCTCCCCTTGCTCAGGGAGCCTTTGGGATAACACCTCTGTGTCATCCGCAGGCCGAGGGGAAGTGGCCGTTGGAAGCAAATTCATCGCCGAATCGCTCAAAGACCCATTTGAAGAGGATACCTTAGGATGGGCCCTGGCCGGACTGCATATGCGTGTTCGGCGTTATAACAGACTATGAAGCAAAGTCGCACTAAAATACAACAGAAGTGCGGATACTTACGATCTTACTAGGGGCTTCCCCCTGGGCAGCCACTCCTCCTCGCTGTAGGCGACCATAGTGGAGTAATCCGGAAGGGACGTCTTTCCCTTCTTGGGCGTCCTAGCCTCCCCCTCAAGGGCGGTTTTCCTTTTCTTCTCCTCCCTAGTGCGGGGAGGTGGAATTTCTTCGCGATCCCCCTGCCTCCGTAGGAGGAATCCGCCTCGTTGTCCTCGGACGACAAGCCTATGACGGCCTTGCGCTGGGGACCTTTCCTGGTCCCCTGGGCCGCCCTCTTAGATCCTTTGGCCTCTCCGTATGGGGTGGCCCTTTCCTTTTCCTTCTCCTCCTCCCCTTTGTGGGAGGAGTGTGCCTCATCGTCTTCGGATGAGGCGTCCGGTGCGACCTTACGCTGGAGACCCTTCCTGGTCCCCGGGGCCTTCTTTTCGGCCTTCTTCTCCGGCACCTTATAGGGAGCCGGGACTAGCATCTCCGTTAGGAGAGCAGTCGCCGGGACCTTCTAGCAATGGAGCCGGATAGTCGATCTGCTCCGCCGTCTCTACGTACTCCTGATTAAGTACACACGATGACTTGAGATCCTCCCATGAGTATGCTGGGAAAACTACATCTGGTAATGGTTAGAAAACTCACCGGACCGGGGGGGCCACGCGGCGTGGAGTCCGCGGTCCTCGGACGTAGGAGGAGGTGTTTCGGAGCCCTTGAACAACACCTTCCATGCGTCCTTGAGTGTCGTGCCATAGAGCTCTTGGAGTGTGTGGTGTTCGGCCGGGACAAACTCCCACAGTTTAAAAGCCCGTCTTTGGCACGGAAGAATTCGGCGGACGAGCATGACCTGGACTATGTTGACAAGCTTGATGTTCTTGTCAATCATATTCTTGATACAGTTCTAAAGTCCGGTCAGCTCCGCAGGCTTGAGCTAGGCTAGACCCTTCTTTTCCCAGGAGGTGAGCCGCATGGGAATTCTGGATCGGAATTCGGGGGCCGCTGCCCAGTTGGCGTCGTGCGGCTCGGTGATGTAGAACCACCCCGATTGCCATCCTTTCACGGTCTCTGCAAAGGAACCATCAAGCCAGGTAACGTTGGGCATCTTGCCCACCATGGCGCCTCCGCACTCCGCTTGCTGGCCGCTTACGATCTTTGGCTTCACGCAGAAGATTCGTAGCCACAAGCCGAAGTGAGGCTTGATACGGAGGAAGGCCTCGCACACGACGATGGACGCCGAGATGTTGAGAACGAAATTTGGGGCTAGATCATGGAAGTCCAGCCCATAGTAAAACATAAGCCCGCGGATGAAGGGATGAAGTGGAAATCCCAGTCCACGGATGAAGTGGGCAAGGAACACGACCCTCTCGTGGGGTCCCGGAGTCGGAATGATCTGCCCTACATTCGACAGTCAGTGCGCAATATCCGCGGCCAAGTATCCGGCCGACCGGAGCTTCGTGATGTGCTCCTCCTTCACAGTGGAGGCCACCCACTTGCCCCTACTCCGGACATGTTTTTGTGGAGAAGGTGTGAACTAGGGTGCTGGACCTCGAGGGTGCGAGAATGGATAAGCAGAGGAGGAAGAAGGCGTGGGTGAAAATGGGAAAATCCTTATCCCTTTATAGAGGCGACGAGAGCGGTGCGCCTCCCCACTTGCCTGTTGAATATCTCTTATTTCCCAAGCGCCGCGGTTGATGGTGCGGTTGGGTTACCCATTCCCGTATTGATGCGAATCCCGTGACAAGGGGACATGATCTCTGCTTCGACAAGACGTGCCGAGGAAACCACCTCGCAATGCGCTGTGGCTGGTTGTGGGAAAACGGTTCGAATAATGACTCGACCGTAGTGTCATGTCACATTGTCTGAAGTTGTCAGCAGATTACATTTGTGAAATATCGTTCTCTCTACGGCGGTATGTGAAGATCATCTTGCAGATCCAGACACTATTTAAGTATTCAATAATTACTTTGGAGTATTCTGAGATGGAACCCGCCTTGCAATGGCGAAGACAAAACTGTGTGCCGGACTCATCGTCATTGAAGTCTGGTTTAGGGGCTACTGAGGGAGTCCTGGATTAGGGGGTATCCGGACAGCTGAACTATATACTTTGGCCGGACTGTTGGACCATGAAGATACAAGACTCAAGACTTCATCCCATGTCCGGATGGGACTCTCCTTTGCGTGGAAGACAAGCTTGGCGATCTAGATATTATATTTCCTTCTTTGTAACCGACTCCATGTAAACCCTAGCCCCCTTTGGTATCTGTATAAACCGGAGGGTTTAGTCCTTAGAGACAGAATCATAATCATCATAGGCTAGCTTCCAGGGTTTAGCCTCTACGATCTCGTGGTAGATCAACTCTTGTAACACTCATATCATCAATATCAATCAAGCAGAAAGTAGGGTTTTACCTGCATCGAGAGGGCCCGAACCTGGGTAAAACATCGTGCCCCTTGCCTCCTGTTACCATTAGCCTTAGACGCACAGATCGGGACCCCCTACCCAAGATCCGCCGGTTTTGACACCGACACCACCTATAACGCCCCGGATTCGATGCGCCAGGTGTCTGCCAGTTATTCGCCGTTGTTGCCATCTCATTTGCTTGCGTGTTGCATTTTATCATGTCATCATGTGCATTTCATTTTGCATACGTGTTCGTCTCATGCATCCGAGCATTTTCCCCGCTGTCCATTTCGCGATCCGGCACTCCTATGCCCTCCGGCGTCCCCCTCTTCTCTCTTTTCGTGAGTGGGTGTTAAACTTTCACGGAATGGCCTGAGGCTTGCCAAGTGGCCTTGGTATAGCACCGGTAGACCGCCTGTCAAGTTTCGTGCCATTTGGAGGTCGTTTGATACTCCAACGGTTAACTGGGTAACCGTAAAGCCCCTCTCTCTTTGCAGCCCAACACCCCTTCCAAACTGGCCCAAAACCCATCTAACTCCCCTCCATGCTCTTGGTCGTTCGATCACGATCGTGTGGGCGAAAACCGCTCCTCATTTGGACTCTCCTAGCTCCCTCTACCTATAAAACTAGCCCCTCCCCCGAAATTCACGGATGATCCCCCCGAAACCCTAGATTTTTCCCCTCCGCGCGTGCCGGACATGTCCGTCCCTTGCCGGACGCATCCGCCGCCGCGCCCCGTCCAATCGGAGGCCGCCACGTGGTGCGCCGCCGCTTCTGCCGCC
>NC_041389.1:106650005-106652959 GCF_002162155.2 Triticum dicoccoides | reverse complement strand
CGCCACCGGCCCCTCGCCGGAGGCCGCCGACTGCTCGCCGCCCCGCCTCGCCAAGGTCGCCGCCCGGCGCCGCTCCACGGGGTCCGCGCCCGGATCCGGCGAGATCCGGCTGGACCCGCCTTAGATCTGCCTCCCCGGCCATCTCCGGCATCCCCCACGCCCAACTCTGGCGAGATTCGCCGCTGCCTCGAAGTCCGTGCAAACTGGAGGTTGACCCCGATATTTCCTCCAAGTCCCGGAGTATTTTGTCATTTTCATGCCATGTTCATGCCATTGTATCTCTGCATCCGTAGCTCCGTTTCGTGCGTATAATATGTCAAATTGTTCGCCTCAACGAGTACATCATTTCGTTCCATTGCATCATATTCATTTGAGGTCATCTAGATGCCTGAATCATCGTTCTAAGAGTGTTCATGATGTTTTCTGCTGTTTGTTAACAGAACGAGCTCATTTGTCATTTTTGCCATGATTGATGTTTGCATCCTATGAGGTTGATGTCTTCTTGTGTTTTGATCTATGCTATGTCTTCTTTACAGTGGTGCTTGCTATGTATTTTTGTGATCAATGTGGTGACTAGCACAAGCATGCAAACTAGGCATCGTGATGTTGCTGTTTTAGTTCCTGTTCTGCTGTAATTTTGATGCCATGTAAACTTGATGATACAGAGAGATCCATACATATTTTGAGATACTTCAGTAAGGATGTTTTGAATAATAGATTTTTGTCTATCCATTCATGCCCTTGGTTGCAATTATGGAGTAGTCTAGCATGTAATTTTCGTGCTCTACTTTTGCTTCAAAATGTTTCCTGGCAGATTGTTTACATGTTATTCAATTTTGCCAAGGTTGCTATAGTTGATCCGTGCATGCTATGGACTTGTTGTTGCCTTGGTTTGTTTCACAAACTTGTCTTCTTGATGATGCTGTGCTTATCTTGTCATGCAATGACTTGTGGTGAGTGAATCGAGCTTGTTAAGTAGGGTACATGATGTTGCTGTTTTGCTAGGCTGAATCTGTTATTTCATGATGCTATATAAACATGTTGCTACTAATCATTCTATGCATAATCTGGAGATGATCACTAAACATGTTTTGCTCTACATGTCATCATCTATCCATCCATGCCCCTGGTTGCATTTATAGGTTGCTGTAGCTTGTTCATATCTTGCTCCAAATTTGCTTCATAATGTTGCTGTCAGCCTGTTAACATTAAGATCAGTTGTTGCCATGTCTTTTCCTAGTGATCCATGCACCCTATGACCTTGCTCTTGCCATGCTTAGCTTCAAAAATATGTCTTCTTACTGTTGGGTGCCTTGCCATGCCATGTAATGATCTGTAGTGAGTTGCACAAGCTCATCTACATGCCTTCATAATTATGTTCCTGCCATGTATGAATCTCTATAATAACTTGCCATGTTTACGTGGGTGCCATCATATTTTCTGATCCTTTTTGGCTTATGGTCAGTAAGGGACTCTTGTTCTATGCAATTAGTAGATTCTTGCCATGCCTTTGTTTGCCATGATAAGTTCATGTAACATGTTGTTTGATAGCTCTAAACATTGCATCGTGATGTTATTTTCTGCAAAGTCTGAAATTGTTATTACTTGCAATCTTACCATCTGTGCTTGAGCATGTTCTAGTGACTTCTGGAGATAGCTCAGTGTTCATGTTTTGTTGTGTTTTACCTGTACATCATGCCCATGCCTTTAGTTATTATGTTGGGATGCTGTAGCACGTTGTTTTGGTGCTTGCAATATGCCTAGTTGCTCTTTTGGACAGCTTGTCCTTTAAACTTGTATAGAGTGCATGTGTTGAACCGTTGCTCCGTTTTGAGTGTGCTCTATATGAAACTTGCTTAGAATTGCATGTAGTTTCATATTATCATGTAGCATCCTTGTTTTGATATGTTTGCTTGACGTTTGTATGCATTTTGCATCAATGCCATGTTTAACTTGTTTTGCTCATATTTTCTAGGCCGTAGCTCCGAACTAAATGAACTTTATATGTAACTTGACTAGAATCTCGTGTAGATCATCTTGGTGCATCTTAACTTGTTGTTTAACAACTTGAACATAAGGCTTATTCAGATCTGGACCAATTTCGAAATATGCATATGAGGACTTACCGGAATTGTTATATGTTGTTCCCGGCCTCATTTAAACTTGCCTTGATGTGTTGCTCTTGTTTGCATCATCTCTTGCCATGAGTAGCTTAATGTAGCTTGGTCATGCATCATGCTTGTTCGTGCATCATGTCATGTTCATGTGTGGTGTGTTTACCTTGTTGTGTGCTTCTTCTTGATAGTTCCTGTTTCGTTGCGATCGTGAGGATTCGTTCGTCTATGCTTGGTTCGGCTTCATCCGTTCGTCTTCTTCATGGACTCGTTCTTCTTCCTTGCGGGATTTCAGGCAAGATGACCGCTACCCTGGATCTCATTACTATCATTGCTATGCTCGTTGTTTCGTTCTATCGCTATGCTGCGCTACCTATCACCTGTTTATCAAGCCATCCCAAATTGCCATGAACCTCTAACCTTTGACACCTTTCCTATGCAAACCATTGTTTGGCTATGTTACCGCTTTTGCTCAGCCCCTCTTATAGCATTGTTAGCTGTAGGTGAAGTTGAAGATTGCTCCATGGTGGACAGGATTTTGGTTGGGATATCACAATATCTCTTATATTATTATTGCATCTATATACTTGGTAAAGGGTGGAAGACTCGGCCTTTTGCCTAGTGTTTTGTTCCATTCTTGCCGCCCTAGTTTCCGTCATACCGATGTTATGTTCTCGGATTTTGCGTTCCTTACGCGGTCGGGTGATTTATGGGACCCCTTGACAGTTCGCTTTGAATAAAACTCCTCCAGCAAGGCCCAACCTTGGTTTTACCATTTACCTCACCACCACCTATCCCTTTCCCTTGGGTCGGCCAACCCGAGGGTCATCTTTATTTTAG
>NC_041389.1:106637139-106649419 GCF_002162155.2 Triticum dicoccoides | reverse complement strand
TGCGGGGCCACCTCGGGGCAACTCGAGGGCTGGTTTTACTCGTAGCTTGACTTATCCGGTGTTGCCCTGAGAACGAGATATGTGCAGCTCCTATCGGGATTGTCGGCGCATCAGGCGGCTTTGCTGGTCTTGTTTTACCATTGTCGAAATGTCTTGTAAACCGGGATTCCGAGTCTGATCGGGTCTTCCTGGGAGAAGGTCTATTCCTTCGTTGATCGCGAGAGCTTGTCATGGGATAAGTTGGGACACCCCTGTAGGGTATAATCTTTCGAAAGCCGTGCCTGCGGTTATAGGCAGATGGGAATTTGTTAATGTCCAGTTGTAGATAACCTGACACCAGATCCGAATTAAAACGCATCAACCGCGTGTGTAGCCGTGATGGTCTCTTCTCGGCGGAGTCCGGGAAGTGAACACGGTTTCTGCGTTATGTTTGACGTAAGTAGGAGTTCAGGATCACTTCTTGATCATTGCTAGCTTCACGACCGTTCCGCTTGCTCTCTTCTCGCTCTTATTTACGTATGTTAGCCACCATATATGCTTAGTCGCTGCTGCAGCCTCACCACTTTACCCCTTCCTTTCCCTTTAAGCTTTGCTAGTCTTGATACCCATGGTAATGGGATTGCTGAGTCCTCGTGGCTCACAGATTACTACAACAACAGTTGCAGGTACAGGTTATTCGATGATCATGACGCGAGAGCGATGCTTGCTTGCGTTGAGTTCTTCTTCTGCTTCTTCGATCAGGGGATAGGTTCCAGGTCGGCAGCCTGGGCTAGCAGGGTGGATGTCGTTTGAGTTTCTGTTTATGTTTCATCCATAGTCGGATGATGCTCTGATGTATTGTGATGTTGTATTCGTGTGGCATTGTATGCCTTATGTATGTATCCCCTTCTATTATGTAATGTTGATGTAATGATATCCACCTTGCAAAAGCGTTTCAATATGAGGGTCTATCCTTGGTGGGACCTTCGAGTTCCTTTTGGATAGGGTCGCATATTGGGCGTTGACACCACCCTTTCGACGCAACAACCCAATTACCTATCAACCTGAAGGCTTGAACCACATCACTGCCTGTCATAATTGAGACATCCAAGGATCAAAGTTTATCCAGATGCCTTTGTCATTCTCACCTTCTTTTGGCTGCAGGCTGTATCGTTGACAATCAGGGGAGTTTGCTCCCGAACTCCTAGGGCTCCATGTCGACATAGTTTTCCATAGCAAACAGAGCCTCTCTGCCATCAAGGTCCTTGCCAACGGTGATCTCCTAGTTAATCGGATAATTGAGTCCGAGAAACAGAGAGTGTGAACCAAGGTTGTTTACCCGCCTCCAACTAAAAAATCCTGAAGGCGCCAACAAGCTGGTATCCTGCTCATAGATGTAATAGCCACTGTCCGGATACTCATGTATTTCACGGTGCTTGTATACAGTGGGTTTTTTGCAATATAACTTTTTCGGCTCATGTGTCCAAATGATCATCAGTCTTTCGCCGTCGTTTGATCGAGCGAGGAACCAGTTGTGCTTCCCTGTTTTTGGCAAAGGTGGTGTGATTACGAAGGGCAGTAACTGTAGGGACACTGCATCATATCAAAAAGGATAGGAATTGTTAATGTAAGATCAGCATTGTTCATAGTATGAGTAGGATAATGCAAGAAACATCATTGATATGTCCTGTCGGATTTCGGGTTCCGGCAGACCCTTGATGTTCTCTGGGGTGCACGCGAAGATCTCTCCTCTACCAACCCACGTCACAACGCCTCGCTTGGAATCTAGGTTAGCAAGATGAACAACACAAGGGACGCAAGGTTTATACTAGTTCGGCCTACCGTTGTGGTGTAATACCCTACTCTAGTTTGTGATGTGTGGATTGCCTCAGGGGCTGATGATGAGCAATACAAAGGAAGAACTGCCTCGCGAGGGGAGGAGTTCTTGTGGTGGTGTGTTTGGAGGGAATTGCTCCGTCTCTGTTGGCTCTGGGTTCGGTCTCCCCATCTGTTGTGGTGGCTAGTCCTATATATAGAGGCCCTGGTCCTCTTCACAAATATCGAGCGGGAAGGGCGCCAACAATGGCCATTTTGAAGGGGAACATCTAGTACACTTATCCTGACTAAAGTTTGTCTTCGACTGCCAAAGGCCCTGACGATGACGCCGTCTTGGGCTCCATGGTGACCTCCATCCTGCCGCTCCACTGGTCTTGGTCTTGTTGCACCGAAATGGCAACCTTTGCCTGATGCCTCGGTACTCCATGCATGCGCTTGCCCCTTTGCACCAAAGAGGAAACAAGGACACTGCCCAGGCCGGCGCCTGCCTGGCGCCCGCCTGGTCTCGGTCGTCATGGCTTGCGTCATGAGCACCTCGCGAGGTACCCTGCCTTGATCTCTCCACCTCCTCACGAGCCTGCCTGGTGAGGCCGCCTCTGAGGAAGCTTCCTGTCATCCGCCCCATGAGGCTTGGCCCCTCGCGAGGGTCTTGAGCTTGAGTTGATGAAGACAGGTCGCACTGGGCCGTTGCTCGAGCCACGCCACAGGCAGGAAAGTCGACCCCCGTTCCCAGAACACCGACAGTAGCCCCCAGGCCCAAGGCGCTCTCGGACTTGGCTTGGCAGAGAAGCGAAGGAGCAAGTGTGAAGTGCCATTGGGCCCCAACAGCCTGCGGCCTTGGGCACCGTGTGGCGATCGATTGGACGTGGGCGTCTCTGCTTCCCCACGACGCCTCGGCAACTGCTCGACATGACAAGTCCCTGCATGCAAAATGAGTCATGATTACCTGCGATCGTGGAGGCCGACAGTTGGCCTCCTCCGGCTATAAGTACAGAACGGTGTGAGCCCTTCTAGTCCATCTCTCCTTGCTTCGCCTCTTCTCCTTCGCTTCTCCTCCATTGGCTCGCCGTGCCCCATAGCGCCCACGAAGAGGTTTTCAGCCGCGGAGAAGGGGAAGGCCCGCCGGGAGGGGCCTGACTCTCCTCCGGCCAAGCATGGCCGAGGTCGTCCCCGCAAGTATCCCACGTCTCCCGCAGCGGCTCCCTGCGGTCGAGGCTGCGATCTCCCGCGTGATAATGCACGCCTGGTGGGTGAGGGAAGGCGTCTCGAGGCCGCGCGACCTCCAAGGCCGCGCTTCCACTCGGCAGAGGTGCTGCCGGAGTTCGTCGAGTGGTCAGTGGACCCAACCGGCAGCTGGCTCCAGCTTCCTCTCTTTTTCGCAGGTGAACTCCCGGCTCGCGCTCCTGGCGGCCTCTAGCTTCAAGCAGACAGTTTCTATAGCAGGGCCTCCTGTGCTTCACTAGAGATCTCCGTTGCCGGGATCGTGGCCCTGACCCGCGGCTGCCAAACGTTTTCCCGCGCGCGTGGCCTGAGCCGGTGGTGTGCCCTGCATTTCAAGTTTGATGGCGACGCCACCCTCTACGTGAGGGTGTTCAGTGAAGACGGCCGTCGCGTCGGGTGTTGTCTTGAAGATGATTACGGCGGCCGGGAGCCCAGCCTCGACAACGGTCGAGCTGGAGATGAAGGCGGACGCATGGCCGGAGGCGCCCGTAGCTCGCCAAGCCTCGACAGCTCCCCTTCAGACAACAGCTCCTCCTGCGGCAGCCGCGACCAACCTCCGCACCGTCGCGCTCTCCTTGAGGGAGGTAGTGGGTCAGCTCACCGTCGCGCCTTAGTGAAACATGAGGAGGGGTCTAACTGAGCTCCGGAGGCAGTAGAGTCGACGCTAAGCAAGTCGTGTCTATTTTGTTCTTCTTCCTTCCCTGCGCAAAGAGAGAGCAATGTAGGGCCCCGCAGGGGCGTGCTGGACTGTTGGTGTTAATTACTATGCTATTATCATTATTCCTGTGCTATGTTCTGGTGCTGCAAGCTTGCGTGTAAGAATTTACTTAGCTTGGGGGAACTTGCTGCAGTCCTCGCTTCTCGAGGCTGAGGCCTCGTTGCGTGCTTTGTGGCCTGCAAGAATTAGCCAGGAGAGGTAACTTCCAGTCTCGGTCGCGAGTGCAACCAACTTAGGTCCTGTGCTCATGTCACGATGCCCGTGGGGCACGGACCGAGAGGAGCGCTCCCACGGTGGACTTGGATAGGAAAGCCTCCCAAGACTGGGTTAGGAAACACTCACGAGGGCACCCGCGTAGTGCCCTCGCGAGACTTGCGAGAGAGAAAACGAGTCAAGCAGGCGACGAAGACAAGGAGTCACAGGTCGGGGACGGCAACGGCACTAAAAATAACTCTCAATAAAACTGCTAATGGGGATGAACAAGCCAACTGCAGAAAGCAAATGAAAAAGCCGCGTCCGGCACCTAATCTAGTCTTCGACGTCTTCTCACCAGCACGGAGCTAAGTGCTGCCACTTGGCGTGGGCGGGAGCCCCCGAGGCCCAGGGGTGGCACTCCGGAGGCTCCGGGGCGTGTACAACCCCACTCATTATTACATGAGAGTGTCACGGGCGGCGAACTTCACAGGCATTGGCCTTCTTCACAAGCACCGGGCCTTTTCTTGAGGGGGGGGGGGTGGTCGAGCTTCACAGGCATTGGCCTTCTTCAGAGGCACCGGGCATTTCCTTTAAGCGACAAGCTTCACGGGCATTGGCCTTCTTCACAGGCTCTGGGCCTTTCCCAAAGGCGCTGGGCCTCGCTTCATGGATAGAATCTCCGGAGGTGCTGAATGTTCCACGCGTTCGGTATGGGCACCCCCTCCTGGGTCTCCAAGCGCGCGGAGCCGGGCCTGGAAACATGAACAATCTTGAACGGGCCCTCCCACATAGGAGAGAGCTTGTGTAGCCCTTCCCTGGAGAGCACCCGCCTGAGTACGAGTCCCCTACCTTGAGAGTCCTGGGGCGGATGTTGCGGCAGTGGTACCGTCGCAGCGCCTGCTGGTATCTTGCCGCCCGTAACGCGGCCTCCCGACGGCGTTCCTCCCCCAGCACAAGATCCATCCCCGCGTGGCGTCCTGCAATGCTTCGTCGAATGCCAGGACCCACGCAGAGCGAGGCTTGACCTCGTGAGGGAGGATCGCCTCTGCTCCGTATACGAGGAAGAATGGGGTTTCACCTGTTGACTTGGTTGCGATCGTGCGGATGGACCACAACACAGACTGGAGCTCACCATACCAGCCCCGGCCGTAGGCCTCCAGCTTCTTCTTGAAGGTCCTGGTCTTGAGGCCCTTCAGGACCTCCGTGTTGGTTCGTTCAACCTGGCCGTTGCTCCGAGGGTGCACCACTGAAGCATAGCATATCTGCGTTCCAAGATTAGCACAATACGTTTTGAAGAGATTGCTGGTGAATTGCGAACCGTTGTTGGTGATGATGCGGTTAGGTAGTCCGAATCGGCTCACGAGGCCCTTGATGAACTTGACAGTGGAGCCCGCTGGGATGGTGCGGACAGCTTCCACCTCAGCCCATTTGGTGAACTTGTCGATGGCAACATAGAGGTAGCGATAGCCCCCTGGCGCTCGAGGAAACGGGACCAGGATGTCCAGCCCCCAGACTGCGAACGGCCATGAGAGGGGTATGGTCTGCAGGCCCTGTGCCCGCTGATGGATCTGCTTGGCGTGGAATTGGCAGGCTTCACAAGCCTTTACCAGCTCTACGGTGTCGTTGAGGGCTGTGGGCCAGTAGAACCCGCTACGGAATGCCTTACCAACGAGGGTTCGTGACGATGAGTGGTGCCCACAGTCTCCGCCGTGTATGTCTGCCAGCAGCTCTTTCCCCTGTTCCCTGGAAATGCAACGTAGGGACACGTCGTTCGGTCGCTTCCGATAAAGCTCTCCATCTTGAGTGCAGTATGCTGTGGCCTGCCGCGCCACATGCTCTGCGTCTTCTTCCTTTTCTGGCAGGGTCCCTTGTGCCAAGTAGCTCTTGAGTTCCACAGTCCACCACCCCTCCTGAGGCTCTAGCGCTAGGAGCAAGCGTGCTCCGGAGGTCGGACCACAGGCCGGAGCTCCTGAGGCAGGTGGAGGAGGGAGCTCCGCTCGAGGCTGTGCTGCGCCCGATGGTGGTGGCACCGCCGAGGGTTTAAAGAACCTTTCCTCGAAGACTCCGGGCTCCTGAGGCAGCCGCCTGAATGCCCTTTTTGCGATGTCATCAGCCTCCTGATTGGTGCCGCAGGGGACATGCTGCAACTCCAAACCCCAAAACTGCTTCTCAATTTTGTGGACCTCTGCCAGATAAGCCTCCATGTGCTCGTCCTTCGGCTCATACACCTTGTTGGAGAAGTTAACGAGGAGTTGTGAATCGCCCTTGATGACGAGACGCTTTATCCCCAAGGCCACCGCAGCCTTTATGCCCACTATCAGCCCCTCGTACTCTGCTATATTGTTGGAAACCTTCTCTCCATGCTGGAAACAGAGTTGCACGGCGTAGTAGAGCTTGTCCTGGGTGGGGGATATGAGCACCGCGCCAGCCCCCGCGCCATGCCGCGAGAAAGCTCCATCGAAGTACATAACCCAGCCGACCGGTGCCTCACTCCCTAGGGAAAGCGACCGGTCTTCGCCTGCTTCAAGGCCTGGCGCCTCTGTCCATTCTGCCACAAAATCTGCAAGTGCAGCTCCCTTAGCGACCCTAGTCATGCTGAATTCCAACTGAAACGCTTGCAACTCGATATTCCATTCGGCGACCCTTCCCACTGAGTTGGGGCTCCTGAGCATCCTTTCCAACGGATACGCTGAGACGACCTTAATGGGGTGACCTTGGAAGTAGTGCCGCAGCTTCCGAGAGGCCACCAACAGCGCGAGCAGGAGCTTCTGAGGCATGGGGTATCGTGCCCTTGCATCCCTCAGCACCGTGCTGATGAAGTACACGGGATGCTCGACGAGAGAGGGCGCAGCGACCGAGCCCGCACCTTCTGGGGGGTCGAGCGCCTCCTGAGACGCGAGAGCCTCCAGCTCTTGACGCTTTGGTGGAGCCCCCTCAGCTGTGAGGGCGCCCTTTTGCTGAGGCTGACTTTGTATCTGCTGAGTGCGTGACCCTTGCGGGGCCTTCCTGGTTTGGGGTTGCCGTAACTGGTGCAGTCTTGGCCCGGCAATCTTGCTGGACGACCACCAGAGCCGCGCTGGCAGAGTATGGTGTGGCGGCGAGATAAAGCACCAGGGGCTTGTGCGGGCATGGCGCTACCATCAAAGGAGGGCTGGTCATGTACTTCTTGAGATTTTGGAACGCTTCGTCAGCCTCTTGAGTCCATTTGAACGGGCCCTTCCTCTTCATCATCTTGAAGAAGGGCAAGGCGCACTCCCCTAGCTTGGAGATGAAGCGCCCTAGTATAGTTACTCGCCCGGCGAGCTTCTGCATTTCCCTAAGAGTTTGCGGCAGGCTCATGTCTTCGATTGCCTTGACCTTCTCCGGGTTAGCCTCGATCCCTCTGTGGGACACGAGGAAACCCAGAAGCTTGCCGGAGGCAACACCGAACACTCACTTCTCTGGGTTGAGTCGTAGGTCCACTTCGCGAAGGCTCGTGAAGGTTTCTTCCAGGTCCTGTATCAAAGTCTTTGCCTCCCGAGACTTCACCACTATGTCACCGACATAAGCCTCAGTGTTCCTCCCGAGCTGCCGGCCTAACGCGATGTGCATCAGCTGCTGAAAGGTTGCGCCCGCGTTGCGCAATCCAAACGGCATGCAGGTGTAGCAGTACACCCCACACGGGGTCAGGAAAGCTGTCTTCTCCACATCTTCGACCGCCATCTTGATTTGGTGATAGCCCGAGAAGGCATCTAGGAAGCACAACAGGTCACACTCCGCAGTAGAGTCGACGACTTGATCGATGCAGGGGAGTGGGAATGGATCTTGTGGGCAAGCTTTCTTGAGGTTGGTGAAATCTACGCACATGCGCTCCTTCCCCCCTTCTTTGGCACAACGACAGTGTTCGCCAGCCATTCCGGATATCGAACCTCGCAAATGACTCCCGCGGCTTCCAGCTTGCGGGTTTCTTGGATCATGAAAGCTTGCTTCTCGGTGGATTTCCACCTCGCCTTCTGCTTCACGGGGCGTACGTTTGGGCATACATTCAGGTGGTGCTCGATCACCTGCCTGGGGACCCCCGCCAGCTGCTTGGGCTCCCACGCGAACACCTCCTTGTTCGTGCACAGGAACCTTACTAGGGCCTCCTCTTGTTCGGGATCGAGGTTCGCGCCTATGGTGAAGGTGGCGCCGGAGGACCCATCCTCGTCGACTGGTACTTGCTTGGTCTCCGCTTTGTCTTGAGTGAACATCTGCTTCTTCTTGGTGGACGCAGCCCCCTTAGCCTTGGGGGGGTCAGCACTGGCGGGCTGCGCTACCGTGGCTGCCTTGAAAGCGAGCTTGATCGCCTGTAGGGCGTCTTTTGCGTCTCCGGCTACGGTGAGAACACCGCTGCTCCCAGGCATTTTCATTAGGTTGTAAGCTGGGTGGGTTGCTGCCATGAACTGGGCCAAAGCCGGATAGCCGAGGATGGCGTTGTACGGGAGTCCAATGAGGGAAATGTCACGCCCAATATGCGACCCTATCCGAAAGGAACTCGAAGGTCCCACCAAGGATAGACCCGCATATTGAAACGCTTTTGCAAGGTGGATATCATTACATCAACATTACATAATAGATGGGGATACATACATAAGGCATACAATGCCACACGAATACAACATCACAATACATCAGAGCATCATCCGACTATGGATGAAACACAAACAGAAACTCAAACAACATCCACCCTGCTAGCCCAGGCTGCCGACCTGGAACCTATCCCCTGATCGAAGAAGCAGAAGAAGAACTCAACGCAAGCAAGCATCGCTCTTGCGTCATGATCATCACAAAACCTGTACCTTCAACTGTTGTTGTAGTAATTTGTGAGCCACGAGGACTCAGCAATCCCATTACCGTGGGTATCAAGACTAGCAAAGCTTAAAGGGAAAGGAAGGGGTAAAGTGGTGAGGCTGCAGCAGCAATAAAGCATATATGGTGGCTAACATACACAAATAAGAGTGAGAAGAGAGCAAGCGGAACGGTCGTGAAACTAGTAATTATCAAGAAGTGATCCTAAACTCCTACTTACGTCAAACATAACCCAGAAACCATGTTCACTTCCCGGACTCCGCCGAAAAGAGACCATCACGGCTACACACGCGGTTGATGCGTTTTAATTCGGATCTGCTGTCAAGTTATCTACAACCAGACATTAACAAATTCCCATCTGCCTATAACCGCAGGCACGGCTTTCAAAAGATCATACCCTGCAGGGGTGTCCCAACTTAGCCCATGACAAGCTCTCGCGATCAACGAAGGAATAGACCTTCTCCCAGGAAGACCCGATCAGACTCGGAATCCCGGTTTACAAGACATTTTGACAATGGTAAAACAAGACCAGCAAAGCCGCCCGATGCGCCGACAAATCCCGATAGGAGATGCACATATCTCGTTCTCAGGGCAACACCGGATGAGACTAGCTACGAGTAAAACCAACCCTCAAGTTGCCCTGAGGTGGCCCGCAGGCAGCTCAGTTCGGACCAACACTTAGACAAGCACTGGCCCGGGGGGGCTACAATAAAGATGACCCTCGGGTTGGTTGACCCAAGGGAAAGGGGTAGGTGGTGGTGAGCTAAATGGTAAAACCATGGTTGGGCCTTGCTGGAGGAGTTTTATTCAAAGCGAACTGTCAAGGGGGTCCCATAAATCACCCGACCGCGTAAGGAACACAAAATCCGCGAACATAACACCGGTATGACGGAAACTAGGGCGGCAAGAGTGGAACAAAACACTAGGCAAAAGGCCGAGTCTTCCACCCTTTACCAAGTACATAAATGCATTAATAATATAAGAGATATTGTGATATCCCAACAAAATCCTGTCCACCATGGAGCAATCTTCAACTTCACCTGCAGCTAACAATGCTATAAGAGGGGCTGAGCAAAAGCAGTAACATAGCCAAACAATGGTTTGCATAGGAAAGGTGTCAAAGGTTAGAGGTTCATGGCAATATGGGAGGCTTGATAAACAGGTGATAGGAAGCACAGCAAAGCGATAGAACGAAGCAACTAGCATAGCAATGATAGTAGTGAGATCCAGGGTAGCGGTCATCTTGCCTGAAATCCCGCAAGGAATAAGAACGAGTCCATGAAGAAGACGAACGGATGAAGCCGAACCAAGCGTAGATGAACAAATCCTCATGATCGCAACGAAACGGGAACTATCGAGAAGAAGCACACAACATAGTAAACACTCCACACATGAACAAGGCATGATGCACAAACAAGCATGATGCATGACAAAGCTACACGAAGCTACTCATGGCAAGAGATGATGCAAACAAGAACAATACATCAAGGCAAGTTTAAATGAGGCTGGGAACAACATATAACAATTCCGGTAAGCCCTCATATGCAAATTTCGAAGTTGGTCCACATCTGAATAAACTTTATGTTCAAGTTGTTAAACAGCAAGTTAAGATGCACAAAGATGATCTACACGAGATTCTAGTCAAGTTACATATAAAGATCATTTAGTTCGGAGCTACGGCCTAGAAGATATGAGAAAAACAAGATCAACATGGCATTGATGCAAAATGCACCCAAACATCAAGAAAACACCTCAAAACAAGGATGCAACATGATAATATGAAGCTACATGCAATTCTAAGCAAGTTTCATATAGAGCACACTCAAAACGGAGCAACGGTTCAACACATGCACACTAAACAAGTTATAGCAACAATAAGTCCAAAACAGCAACTAGGCATATTGCAAGCATCAAAACAACATGCTACAGCACCCCAACATGAAAACAAAATACATGGACATGATGTACAGGTAAAGCACAACAAAACATGAACACTGAGCTATCTCTAGAAATCAGTAGAACATGCTCAAACACACATGGAAAGATTGCAAGTTATAACAATTTCGGACTTTGCAGAAAATAACATCACGATGCAATGTTTAGAGCTATCAAACAACATGTTACAGGAACTTATAATGGCAAACAAAGGCATGGCATGAATCTACTAATTGCATAGATCAAAAGTCCTTTACTGACCATAAGCCAAAAAGGATCAGAAAATATGATGGCACCCACGTAAACATAGCAAGTTATAATACAGATTCATAGATGGCAGGAACAAAATTATGAAGGCATGTAGATGAGCTTGTGCAAATCACTACAGAGCAATACATGGCATGGAAAGGCAACCAACAGTAAGAAGACATATTTGTGAAGCTAGGAATGGCAACAGCAAGTTCATAGGGTGCATGGATCACTAGGAAAACACATAGCTTCAACTGAACTTAATGTTAACAGGCTGACAGCAACATTATCGAGCAACTTTGGAGCAAGATATGAACAAGCTAAAGCAAGCTATAAATGCAACCAGGGGCATGGATGGATAGAGGATGACATGTAGATCAAAACATGTTTATATAACATCTCCAGATTATGCATAGAATGATTAGTAGCAACATGTTTATATAGCATCACGAAATAACAGATTCAGCCTAGCAAAACAGCAATAGCATGTACCCTACTTAACAAGCTCGATTCACTCACTACAAGTCATTGCATGACAATATAAGCATATCATCATCAAGAAGACATGTTTGTGAAACAAACCAAGTCAAGAACAAGTCCATAGCATGCAAGGATCAACTATAGCAACCTCGGCAAAATTGAATAACATGTAAACAATCTGCCAGGAAACATTTTGAAGCAAAAGTAGAGCACGAAAATGACATGCTAGACTACTCCATAATTTCAACAAAGGGCATGAATGGATAGACAATAACCATATGTTCAAAACACCCTTACTGAAGTATCTCTAAATATGCATGGATCTCTCTGTGGCATCATGTTTACATGGCATCAAAATTACAGCAGAACAGGAACTAAAATCAGCAACATCACGATGCCTAGTTTGCATGCTTGTGCTAGTCACCACATTGATCACAAAAATACATGGTAAGCACCTCTGTAAAGAAGACATGGCATAGTTCAAAACACCTGAAGACATCAACATCATAGGATGCACACATCAATCATGGCAAAAATGACAAAAGAGCTCATTCTGTCAACAAACAGCAGAAAACATCATGAAGCACTCTTACAATGATGATTCAGGCATCAATATGACATCAAAAGAACATGGCATGAAAATTACACAGAAACGGGGACTTAGCAGTTTCGGGGTCAACCTCGGGTCCGCACGGATTTTGATGCAGCGCGAATCTCGCCGGAGAGACTCGCCGGAGATGAGGAAGGAGGCCGGAGAGGTCGGGTCCGGGCCGGATCTGGCCGGATCCGGCCGGATTCCAGCGGGGTAGGCGGCTAGGCGACAGGGCGGAGCCGTGGGGA
>NC_041389.1:106581662-106636723 GCF_002162155.2 Triticum dicoccoides | reverse complement strand
CGGCAGGGGCGACGGCGGCCACCGGCGGCTGGAGGCCGCGGGCTGCAGGGCGGAGCGGGAGGCCGGGCCGGGCGAGGAGGCGGTCGGCGCGGGGCGGGCGGAGCCCGGCGGCGACGGGGGCTGGCGGCGCGGGGCCGAGCTGGCCGAGACGGCGACGGACGACGGAGGGCGGGGCCGGCGGCGGCGCTCGCCGACGGCGGGCACCGCGGCCGGCGGCGGGGTTGCGGCGACGAGGCGGCGGCGATGCGCGCGGGGGCGCGACGGAGGGCGCGGCCCAGATCGGGCCCGGGGCGGGCTGGCCTCGGGCCCCGACGGGCCTGGCGGCGGGGCGCGGCGGGTGGGACAGGTGGCGCTCTGGGATTCGTCGGGCGGCGGCGACAGACGTGTCCGGTGGCGGGCGGACATGTCCGGTGGCGGCGGGGGCGATTTGATCTAGGGTTTGGACCCGGATTTGGACGGGGAAGGCATATATATAGTTTCTGGGAGCTAGGAGAGTCCAAATGAGGAGCGCTTTTCGGCCACGTGATCATGATCGAACGACCGAGAGCATGGAGGGGAGTTTGCTGGGCTTTGGACCACTTTGGAAGGGGTGTTGGGCTGCAAAGAGAGAGGGGCTTTACGGTTACCCGGTTAACCGTTGGAGTACCAAACAACCTCCAAATGGCACGAAACTTGACAGGCGGTCTACCGGTGTTATACCAAGGCCACTTGACAAGCCTCGGTCCATTCCGAGAACGTTTAAGACCCGCTCACAATGAGAGACGAAAGGGGAACGTCGGAGGACATAGGAGCGCCGGATTCCAAAACAGACAACGGGGAAAAGGCTCGGATGCGTGAGACGAACATGTATGCAAAATGAAATGCACATGATGACATGATAAAATGCAACACGCAAGCAAATGACATGGCAATGACGACGAATAACTGGCAGACACCTGGCGCATCGGATCCGGGGCGTTACAGGAAACGTCGAAGTCGACCAGCTCCGTGCGGAAGCTGGCTTGAGTGCCAAACGTCACCGAGAGGCGGATCTGCCCCTGCCACCGACGCCCGAGAAGGGCTTGCTGGGCCAGAGTCGCTCCAGCGGCACGTGGAGGAGAGTGAAGGCCTCCACCGAGAGCACGTTGAGGCTGGCACCACCGTCGATGAGGGTCCTGGTGACGGCGACCTGGCAGATGGTGGGTGTGCATAGCATCGGGAGTGCGCCTGAACAAGCGGTGTTGGAGGGGTGATTGTCCGAGCTGAACGTCAAATCAGCCTTGGGTGCCTCCCAGCCCAGTGGGACTTCGCGGCGCTTGAGAACGGCGCCAATCTGGCGGATGAACGACTTGACGTGGTGGCTTGAAGGCGGTGCCTGCGAACCGCCCAGGAGGGCTGTGATGACCGGGGGTGCCGGCGCAGCGTGATGGGTGAGGAAGAGGTTACACAACTCCTCCCAGGAGGCCACAGAAGCCGCTGGTAGGTGGAGCAGCCGCATGCGCGGGACGCCGGTGAGGGCCATGGGCAGCCAGTTAGCCATGACCCTGCCGTCACCTCCGGCCTTGAGAACGACTTCTTCATACGCTAGGAGGAAGGCCAGCGGGTCAGCCACGCCGTTGTAGCGCGGCGCCATGTCCGGCTTGAACTTGTTCGGCCACCGCACCTGTCGCAAGGCAGGGGCTAGAGCTCGGATCCCCTTGTCCCTGCGCAGGCGTCGGTAGCTAGAGCAGGCGGTGCATTGTCCGCCATGAGGACAGAGTGCGGTGCTAATGGAGGACGAGTTGATGGCAGGGAGAGCTCCGGCGCACCCCTACCTGGCCCGCCAAATGTCGGATTTCGGGTTCCGACAGACCCTTGAGGTTCGAACTCTAGGGTGCGCACGAAGATCTCTCCTCTACCAACCCACATCCCAACGCCTCCCTCGGAATCTAGGCTAGCAAGGTGAACAACACAAGGGACGCTAGGTTTATACTAGTTCGGGCCATCGTTGTTGTTTAATACCCTACTCTAGTTTGTGGTGTGTGGATTGCCTCAAGGGCATATGATGAACAATACAAAGGACGAACTGCCCCGCGAGGGGAGTTCTTGTGGTGGTGTGTTTGGAGAGGAATTGCTCCATCTCTGTTGGCTCTGGGTTTGGTCTCCCCATCTGTTGTGGTGGCTAGTCCTATATATAGAGGCCCTGGTCCTCTTCCCAAATATCGAGCGGGAAGGGCGCCAACAACGGCCATTTTGAAGGGGAACATCTAGTACACTTATCCTGACTATAGTTGGTCTTCAACTGCTGTCGGAGTAATGGGCCATGGGTAGGCTAACCCAAGCCCCAGGACATTTCAAGACATCAGGGCAGGCCGCGCCCCTCAGGCCGAGTCCCAGGAGCGACTCCAAAATATGCCGAGTCCCAGACGACGACCCCCAGATAAGCCGACCCCAAGCTGGCGACTTCCAGAGAGGCCGACTATGGGGAGTCGGCCCAAGACTCCTCCCTTATCCTGAAGTACGATGCGGGGTACGGTCACGGCATGGCCGTTCCCCCTGCTTACGAAGGGCCGGCATGGCCACAGTGAGCCGTATCGCTGGAAGATCTCCGGCAAGATACGACACTGTTGCCATGCCTGCCCTAATCTCAGCCACAGTACGCGGTACACTGTGCCCACGACACCGGCCTGTACGACCCGAAGCCGGTGGGGCCGCATGTCAGTGGGTGTACCGAAGGCGGCCTGGGCAACCCGAAGACGGCCCTATGGGAGTCGGCCTCCCTGGAGTCGGCCGACTCCTCCCGGGGCCCCACGAGCCATTAATCAGATAAGATGGGGAATGGCGACAGTGATCGCCCGATAGACGGCGGCACTGTTGCCACGACCCGATGACCGAGCCTGCATCATCAGGAGCGCCTCTACAGTATCGCGTCTGTCCGCAGGACCCGCCAGCCGGCGGGCCCCAGAAGCCGGCGGGAAGGACAGCGGCCTGAGAGACAGACGGCTGGGACCCGCGCCCAGCCGGATTACTATTGTACCCCCGGGGGGTAGGCCTATATAACCCCCCTGGGACACCCATGCAAAGGGTTCGGACCTTGAGATAGATAGACTAGATAGGCAGGGAGGAGAGAGCTAGCCTTTCCCTCTCTTACCTCCAGAAACAGCTCTAGGAGCACCATTGTAGTCACTTTGCTTTAGTGATCATGCGGAGACCCCGCAGAGCAGCAGTAGGGATGTTATCTCCTAGGAGAGCCCTGAAGCTGGGTAAGTTCTGTCAGCGTGCATGTCTTCGCCTCATCCCGCTTCCAGGCACCGGCGACGTTCTACTCGCTCCCACCATGATAAGCCATCCTTTGACATATGTCGTATCCAACCCCCAACATTTGGCGCCCCCCGTGGGGCATCGTGCACCGTCGTCTGGACACCTGCTCTAGACGGAACCCTGTTCCTCTCCGGTGAGCGCAGCCAGCCCGGCACGCCGGATGGCGTTTGTGCCGACGCGCTGCACGACGCTGAGATCGCCTGTGCGGCCAGCTGCCTCGCCGGTCTCATCGGCGAGGTTCGCCTCTCCGACGAGCCTGCGTCCGACGCAGGCGCAAGTGGCCCCGAGAGCCTTCTCGCGGGCCTTCTCGACCAACTCCATGTTGCCAGCGAGCCTGCCGCGGACCTGGAGTCCATAGGATCTACTGACCCAATGTTGGTCGACTCCGACACCGCGTCGCTCGACGCGTTCCCCACCAACGTGGTGGTCTACGACGAGCCGCTCTCTTACGAGGGGAGTGGCGGAAGCGTCGACACTGAGGTCCTCGTCCTCGAGCACGGCGAGCGCTCCGGCGAAGGAGCGCATGACCCGTTTGACGCGGCCCTGCGAGACCTCGCAGCACCGATTCCGGAAGACGCCGACGCCGGGATGCTGGAGGCGCTCCGCCTTCAGCTCGTCGAGGGCGCGAAGAAGCTGGCAAGCATGAGGCGCTTGTCAGAAGCCTACCAACGAGAGATGGATCGCCCCGTAGGCGGCTCACCGGCTCCAACCGGGCCTAGCCGCCTAGGCGCGGTCCGACAGCGCGGCGCGGCAATCACCAACCTCTTCAGGGCTGATCGCCCTGTGTACGCCACGCCCGCAGAGAATATCCGTGCCTCCCAGGCGGCGGAAGACGAGCTCGACAACTTCGAAGGCGAAGAGCGCCGCATAATGACGGAGCGAGTTCAGCAGCTCCTCGACGCGGCTGCCGCGCAGAATGATGCTGCCGCACCGAGGCGCCGCAATGCAAAAACGACGACCCACCGCCTCGCCGAGACCAAGGTGCGACGTCTCGAACGCCGACTGGCGGGGCCCATGGGAAGAAGGAAAAGGAGCCGGCTGCCAGCCGCACTCGGACTCACATCACCATCGAGCGCGACCAGGACGGTCGCCCTAGAGCGGTGGAACGGTGGGACGACTACTTGCCTCCCCCTCCTTGCAGAGAAAGACAAGTCTCCCCGCCACCCGTGGAACATCTGACTCTCGGCGACCGCCTTGGCCGCCGAGAGGGAGTCGGAGAGAATGACGCCCGCCACCGGATCGACCGACTCCACTGAACCCTAGCGCTGGAAGAAGAAGACGAGTTGGGTCCCCCCTGCTTTGGACCCCGCATCCGGGACGAGCCCTTTCCCAAAGGGTTCACGCTCCCCCGAGACACGCCCAAATATACCGGCACCATGAAGCCGGAGGATTGGTTGATCGACTAATCCACAGCCGTCAACATAGCGAACGGCAACAAGCGTGTTGCCGTAAGATACGTCCCGCTCATGCTCCAGGGCTCGGCCTGGACATGGCTGAACAGTCTGAAGCCCCGCAGCATCAACAGCTGGGTCGACTTCACCGAGGCTTTCGTCCGCAACTTCACGAGCACGTACAAGCGACCTCCCAAGCCGCGCTAGCTCTCCTTGTGCATACAAGGCCCTGACGAGTCTACTCACGACTACCTCACGCGATGGGGCGAACTCCGAAACTCCTGTGAGGGCATGCACGAGGTGCAGGCGATCGAGCACTTTACTGCCGGGTGCAGAGAAGGCACCCTCCTCAAGCACAAGCTCCTCTGCGACGAGCCGGAGACCCTCGATGAGCTGCTGATCACAGCGGACAAGTACGCCACGGCCGACTCCTCCATGAAGGCAGAGATTCGGGTCAGCACAACTGGCAACGGCAGAGGACCAGCAGCTGGAGGGACCGCCTCCGGCGAAGCGGCAGAATGGCGGCAAGTCCAATTGGCTGCCGGCTTTCTCCTACGAGCAGACTCTGGACGGTCCCTGCAAGTTCCATAGCGGCGCGAAGCCGTCCAACCATACCACCAGGAAATGCCACTGGCTGACCAGAATCGCCAAGGGGGATGGCCTGCTCCCTCCCCCTCCTGCTGGGCCGCCTCCTCCACAGCCGCCCCAGCAGCCGGCCGTCAGGCCAGTCGGCGTGATACAAGACAAGTTCCCAGACAAGCACGAAGCCTATGTGGTGTTCACCAGTGTAGCAGATGACCGGCACAGCAGGCGCCAACAGCAGCAAGAAGTGAATGCCGTTGCATCAAGCACTCCAGAGTTCATGCATTGGTCCGAGAAGCCTATCAGTTGGAGCAGAGCTGATCACCCAGAGGTGTTGCCGATTCCAGGCTCCTACGCCTTGGTCTTAGGCGCCACACTCGCCACAGATAGGCGGGCCGCTCGCTTCTCGCGAGTATTGATAGACGGAGGCAGCAGTATCAACATCCTGTACAAGGATACAATGGAGAAATTGGGAATCAAGCGAAGATAGCTTCAGAGCAGCCGGACCGTGTTCCACGGAATCGTTCCTGGCCTTTCATGCTCGCCAATCGGCAAGATCCTGATAGATGTCCTCTTCGGAGACAAGGATCATTTCCGACGAGAGCCAGTTTGGTTTGAGGTGGTGGACCTTGAGAGCCCATATCATGCACTGCTTGGCCGACCCGCCTTGGCCAAGTTCATGGCGGTCCCCCACTACGCCTACCTCAAGATGAAGATGCCGAGTTCCAAGGGAATCCTAACCGTGTCCAGCGACTACAGGAAGTCGTCTGCTTGCGCGGCCGAAAGCAGTCGGCTGGCCGAGTCCTTGGTGATCGCAGCTGAGAAACGGGTTCTTGATCGGGTTGTGGCGAGGGCCGGCAAGCAGCCCGAGTTATCGCCCGACCCCAAGGAGTCGGAAGCAGAAGGATCATTCAAGCCGGCCAAAGAGACAAAGAAGATACCGTTGGACCCGGAGCACCCGGAGAGGTACACTGTCATGGGCACAGGCCTTGACAGCAAATAGGAAAGCGAGCTCGTCGATTTCCTCCGTGAGAATCGCGACATCTTCGCATGGTCCCCCAAGGACATGCCTGGTGTCCCGACGGAATTCGCCGAGCACAAATTACACGTTCGATCTGATATGAAGCCCGTCAGGCAGCCCTTGCACCGCCTGTCAGAAGAAAAAAGAAGAGTTGTTGAAGAATTAATAGCCCGGCTCCTTGCAGCCGGCTTCATCATGGAAGTATTTTTTCCAGAGTGGCTGGCAAACCCAGTACTGGTGCTGAAGAAGAACAAGCAGTGGCGAATGTGTATCGATTACACAAGCCTCAACAAAGCTTGCCCCAAGGATCCATTTGCCCTGCCAAGAATCGATCAGGTGATAGACTCCACAGCCGGATGCGAGCTGTTGAGTTTCCTAGACGCATATTCAGGATATCACCAGATCAAGCTGAACCCGGCCGACAGACTGAAGACCGCCTTCATCATGCCATTTGGAGCCTTCTGCTACCTGACCATGACGTTCGGCTTAAGAAACACCGGCGCCACCTTTCAGCGTTGCATGCAGAAGTGCCTCCTGAAGCAACTCGGCAGAAATGCCCATGTCTATGTGGATGATGTAGTGGTAAAGACGAAGAAGCGCGAAACCCTGCTGGAGGACCTCAAGGAAACTTTTGAGAACCTGCGCCTATTCCAGATCAAGCTCAACCCAGAGAAGTGCGTTTTCGGAGTACCAGCCTGCCAGCTCCTCGGCCTCCTGGTCTCCGAACGCGGCATAGAGTGCAACCCTATGAAAATCAAGGCCATCGAGAGGATGGAGGCACCCAGACGACTGTTGGATGTGCAGAAGTTCACCGGTTGTTTGGCATCCATCAGCCAATTCATCAGTCGGCTGGGCGAGAAGGCTCTCCCTTGTATCAGCTCATGAAGAAGACGACCTTCTTTGAGTGGACTCCCAAGGCGGACGAGGCCTTTCTCCACCTGAAGAAGATGCTGACTACTCCCCCTGTGCTGGTGGCTCCGACTCCCAAAGAGCCCATGCTCCTATACATTGCCGCCACCAGCCGAGTAGTCAGCACAGTCATTGTAGTCGAGTGCAAGGAGGAAGGCAAGGCACTACCTGTCCAAAGACCAGTATATTACTTGAGCAAAGTACTGTCGGCCTCCAAGCAGAACTACCCCCATTACCAGAAGATGTGCTACGGCGTGCATTTTGCCGCCAAAAAATTGAAGCCTTATTTCCAAGAGCATCCGATCACTGTGGTCTGCACAGCTCCGCTGGCCGAGATCATCGGAAGTCAAGATGCCTCCGGCCGAGTGGCCAAATGGGCCATCGACCTGGCCCCCTACACCATCTACTACGAGCCCCGCACCGCCATCAAGTCGCAAGCACTGGCCGACTTCTTCGTGGAGTGGGCCGAGACCCAGTACTTGCCGCCAGCACCCGACTCCACCCATTGGCGGATGCACTTTGACGGCTCCAAGATGCGCACCGGCTTGGGAGCCGGCGTCGTCCTTACTTCCCCCAAGGGCGACAAGCTCAGATATGCGTTGCAGATCCACTTCACCGCCTCCAACAACGTGGCCGAGTACGAGGCGCTCATCCACGGGATCCGGCTTGCCAAAGAACTCGGCATTCGCCGGATCCTGTGCTATGGAGACTCTGACTTGGTGGTTCAGCAATCATCTGGCGACTGGGACGCCAAGGACGCAAATATGGCGAGCTATCGTTTCCTCGTCCAGCAACTCAGCGGATACTTCGAGGGGTGCGAGTTCCTCCACGTGCCAAGGAACGACAACGACCAAGCAGATGCCTTGGCACGAATCGGCTCCACCCGCCAGGCAATACCATCTGGTGTCGCCCTCCGGCGTCTCCTCAAGCCTTCTATCAAGCCGTCACCAGAATCAGATTCAATCTTTGTGCCGGCTCCGCCCGAGGAAGACGGATCCGACTCCAAGAAACACACAGTCGAAGCCGGCCCGAGGACTTCGGAACCCGGCCCGGGGACTGCGGTGGCAAGATCGAAGACTCCAGAGCTCGGCCCGGGGACTGCTCCAGTCGGCCCCGGGACTTCTCAGATCAGCAAGCGGCTGCGGAGTCCAATCCGCCGCCTCCCAACCCGGCCGCCTTTGTCCAAGTCGCACTAGTAGCAGCTAAAGAAATATCAGCACCTTCATGGGCCCAACCCATCCTCAGATTCCTAGTAAACAGAGAGCTGCCAACTGATGAAACCTTGGCTCGGCAAGTGCAACACCGAGCAGCAGCCTACACCATAGTCAACAGAGAACTGGTCAGGCGCAGCGTTACAGGCGTCTTCCAACGCTGTGTCGAGGCAGAACAAGGCCAAGCAATCCTCAGAGATATCCATGAAGGCGAGTGCGGTCACCACGCAGCCTCAAGGGCACTCGTCGCCAAAGCCTTCCGGCACGGTTTTTATTGGCCAACCGCCTTGGAAGAGGCCAAAGAGTTAGTCCAAAAGTGCAAGGGGTGCCAGATTTTCCGTTCCAAGCCACTTCAACCAGCTTCTGCACTCAAGACTATCCCCATCGCCTGGCCCTTTGCAGTCTGGGGCCTGGACATGGTGGGACCATTCAAGACGGCACGAGCTGGCTTGACTCACCTACTTGTCGCAATGGACAAATTCACCAAGTGGGTGGAGGTGAAACCCATCAAGAAATTGAATGGTCCGACTGCAATGACCTTCATCGCTGACATCACAACTCGGTACGGCATCCCACACAGCATCATCACCGACAATGGCACGAATTTTGCCAAAGGCGCCTTGACCCGTTTCTGCGCGGCACAGGGCATCCGACTGGACTTAGCGTCCATTGCCCATCCGCAGTCAAACGGCCAGGTGGAGCGAGCAAACGGTCTCATCTTATCCGGCATCAAGCCTCGACTCGTTGCACCGCTGGAGCGATATGCCGGCTGTTGGCTTGAGGAGCTGCCAGCCGTCCTCTAGAGTCTGCGCACGACTCCAAACAAGTCAACCAGCTTCACACCATTCTTCCTCGTCTATGGCGCCGAAGCCGTCATCCCAACAGACATAGAGTTCGACTCCCCGCGAGTCACCATGTACACCAAGGAAGAAGCAGAAGAAGCACGTCAAGACGGCGTCGATCTGCTAGAAGAGGGCCGACTGTTGGCACTCAGTCGGTCCAACATCTACCAGCAGAGTCTGCGTCGATACTACAACAGGAAGGTCAGGCCAAGATCTTTTCAAGAAGGCGGCCTTGTGCTCCGGCTGGTCCAGCGAACAGCCGGCCAGCACAAGCTGTCAGCACCTTGGGAAGGCCCCTTCATCATCAGCAAGGTGCTAGGGAACGACGCCTACTATTTGATCGACGCCCAGAAGCCCCGAGCGCGCAAGAGGGACGATTCCGGCAAACAGACAGAGCGCCCATGGAATGCAAATCTTCTTCGAAGATTTTACAGTTGATGCAGTATGTATCACACTACCCCTTTGTATTGAAGTACTAAGACTTTGGGCCCCCCGAGACGAGCTCAGGGACTGCCTTTTTTGTTATCTATACGATAAGAATTATGCCTCCGAGTACATTACTTTCATTACAAACCGCTTGGCACCGGGCCTGACTAGTCGGCCCGGGGACTCGCCGCCTTGCGCTATGAGAAGCTTCCCGCAGTCAGACAAGTAGTGTGCGGTGCCCAATCTGCCTCCTGGCAAAGCCGCAGCTCGCAGAGCGGGCAGGCAGGAGTGAGGAAGAACGGGCACCCACACGAAAAATGGCTAAGGACCTAAAGCACGAACAAAGCATAAGACGGCCTCCAGCATTTCTGAAGCGGCGAGCCGACTCATGAGTAGCCGGCTTGCCGTCTTTATTAGCCTCTATCAAGGACGGCCGACTCTTGAGTAGTCGGCCTGTCGTTTCCTATCCGACTTGCTAAAAATAAACTCTAAATGACCAAGTACTGGCCCTCCCGAAGTAGCTAAGCACTTGACTCGGCGACAGTCCGCAAAGCGGCTGTCCGACTGGCAAGGCAGCGACTAATGGAAGGCGGCAAAGGGAAAAGCCTAAAGAGCAACAAGCAAGGAAAGACAGAAATTGGATAAATATTTACATAGGCCCTTGGCCGAATCGATACACCCCGCGGGTGGAATTGTTTGAATCTAACAAAGTTTTCAAAAGATTACTAAAATAGACAAGCAAGAAAGGCAGCCTAGGAGGCGGCATCTCGGATCAGAGGATCGGAGGAGACGGCGGTGTCAGGCGCCGGGGCAGTCGGCTGGGCGGTCTCGGTTTGATCGTCTCCGGTGGCAGTCGCCTTCTCTCGACGCGGCTCGTTGCTGGAGGCGCGGTCGAGCTGAGGCTGGCCGCCTGCTCCATCTTCTGGCACCTCCGCCTCGCCTTCGTCCTCCGCCTCGTCCTCTTCCTCGGTGCTAGAGTCGATCACCTCCGCCGAGTCCTCGCCATACTCCGGGTTCATCCCGAACCACTCTGGCAGCACTTCCTCGCCGCCTTCAGCCCGCTCGGGGACAAAGATGCTGGTGTCCGTATACTCGGCGATGGCCACCGCGCGCTCGATGAGGCCGCCCTCCACGGCCTCCAGCTCGGCGTGGGCCTCTGACCGGAACGCGGCCAGATGGTCCAGGTCCAGCCCTGGATACCATGCCTTGACGAACTCCAAGGCCCGGCGCGCTCCGGCCTGGGCCGAGGAGCCCTTCCAGGCCTTAAGACGGCCGGCAGCAACCTCCAGCCAGTCGGCAGTACGGCTGGCGGTGCGCAGAGCCGGCGTGCCCGGCCAAAGGGCGGCAACCGCCTGGGCGCCGGCGCGCTGAAGCCGGCACATCAGACGGTGAGCTGGACGAAGACGAGCTTCAATGCTCAGAAGCTGCTCATCGACGGTTCGGGGGGCATTGGCGGCGATCTCCTCACCATTTGCTCTTCGCGCCTCACGGTCAGCCTCGATGGCCAGAGGGACTGCCTGCGAGTGACCAGGGAAGAAGTCTGCCAAGACAAAAAGAAGAAAGTCGAAAATTAAGAAGTCGGCCTGACACATAGTCGGAAGCCCGAAGAAGCGAAAGAAACTTACCATCAACGATATCCTCTATCTCATGGAAGCCGGAGGTCAGCATCGCCTCCCTATCGGTCCAGGAGGAGCGCTCGCTCTCGAACTCGGCCAGGAGGGCGGTCTCCCTCTTCTCGACCTCGTCCTGCGCCTTCTTGAGCAGCTCTTTCTGCTCGGCCAGCTGCGCCGCCAGCAGGTCGCGCTCCGTGGCAAGTTTGTCGCACTCCTCCGCCTTGGCACGACGGGCGGTATTGGCCTCGCCCAGTTGCTCCTAAAGAGCGGCGTTGGCCCCTGAAGAACGAAAGAAAGACACAAATAAGTCATCAGCAAGAAGATCGCCGGGAAGATCCGGCCCGACTGCTCAGCAGTCGGCCCGAATCTCGGGGACTACAGCCCGCGGGCACGCCAGCGCGCCCCCGCGAAGAAAGAAGAACAAGAAGAAGAAGAAGTCGTCAGCAAGAAGATCGCCAGGAAGATCCGGCCCGATTGCTCGGTAGTCGGCCCGAATCTCGGGGACTACAGCCCGCGGGTGCGCCAGCGCGCCCCCGCCAGGAAGAGAGGGAAAAAACTTACTCCGGCTTTCCAATAAGTCGGCAGTCCGCTTGTTCAACTCCTCAACATTGCGGTTGAAGGCAGTGGCGCGGAGGTTGTGATACTCCTGCAACAAGTCATTGAAGACAAAGTTAGTGTTTGGAACTCGCCAGAGGGAGTTCTGAACCGCCTGCTCAGCAGCAGGCCCGGAACTCGGGGACTACACCCAGTGGGTGCGCTGGCGCGCCCCCACAGAGGAAAACAAGAATCGAAAAGAGAAAGAAACTTACCCGAACAGACGTTCGCGCGGCCAGATGCACTCTGGTGCAGGCTTGAAGGGCGTCGCCTTTAACGCGCAGCTTCGCCTGAACATCCAGAAGCAGCTGATTCAACGGCCCGGTGCCGCCTCCGCGCAACCACCCAGTGGGCGCGGCGCTCGTGGCCTCAGCGTCTAGGGTTGCCGAGCTAGTAGCGCCGGCTTCCCAAGGTCGCGGCGCCGAGGTCGCCCTCTCAAGTCGGCGGCGCACCGGCGAGGAGACTTGGAGAAGCAGCCGCGCTTAGGCCTCGTCCATGACCGGCGGCTCCGACGGATCCACCGGTTGTTTGCCGTGCGGTCTCCCAGACGGCGGTGGAGGCGGCGGCGGCGGCACGAGAGCGTCCGACATGGAGGCCTCGCCGCTCTCCTTCTCCGCGACGGGGTTCTCGGTGCCGGCTCCCCCGGTCTGCCCCGTGAACTCCGGAGGCGGCGGTGCAGATGATAGTGGGGGGACGAGCATCGCCGATCAGCGATGCGCGGCCTCCTCGGCATGCCGTCTCGTCGCAAGGGCGGCTTCGGCATCATCCAGCTTTTTCTGGGCGGAGGCGGCCGCCCTGTTGGCCTCCGCCTTCTCCAAACGGTCGGCCTCCTCCTCCTCGTGCTTCTCCCACGCATTCCGCTCCATCGCCTCCCGGAGGTCGGCGGCAGGGTCGGGCCGCCGAGTATTGGTGGACGTCTCTGCCGACCCCATGACGGAGGGGACGGCGACTCTCTCAAGAGAAAGAAGGGCCCTGAAGAAGAATGGAGGGAGTATATAAACGAAGACTTGGACAAGATTCAACAAAGAAAATAAAATAGCATGAAGACTTACGCGGATACTAGCGGCGGCCTTCTCACTTCCCTTCGGAAGCGGTTGGCCTTCGCGGCCGCCTCCTCTCGTCTGGTCGCGGCGCCCGCCCCCTTGAACTTCTTCAATTTGCTGCCGGGCGCACTCGGCCCGGCGTGACGCCTCTTTGCACCGCCTTGGCCGGCGGAGGAGCCGGCGCCCGACGGGCCGATCCTCATCTGGTGGCGCGGAGCGACTTCGCCTTCAGTGTCGTCATCAGGCCAGTCGGCGAAGGTGCCCGAGGGCCTGAAGTCCCCTTCTGCTCCTCCTCCCCCGCCTTTGGCATCGGCTTCCATCGCCGCCGCCCCCAAGTCGGGGTCGTCGACGTCGCTCTCCACACGGTCGGGAACATACTCGTGGGGCTGTCTTGTGGCGCCGGCGGCAGGCTGCATAAGAGGATTCTAGTTCAGAAGAAGCCAACACAAGTCAGAAGCCGGAGTCGGCTGCGAAAAAGGACAAAACAATAGGGAGACGCGACTTACCACCGGTGGAGGGTTGTCACGCGAGTACGGCTCCTTGCCGAACTGCCAGTCCTCCTCGTACTCGCAGTGCGCGATGTAATTCACCATATTTGCCACCTCCTTCCGGGGCATCTCCTTGGTGCTCATCCGACTTGGGTCTCGGAGGCCGCTCATCTGACAGATCAGGTGAGGCCGGCCTTGGAGCGGGAGAACTCGGCGCGCCACGAAGGCGGCCAGCAAGTTGGCCCCGACGAGTCCCTCCGACTGCGTCAAGACTCGGAGTCGCGCTACGGCGGCGGCTCCGGCGGGAGTCAGTCTCTTGACTCGGTGGGACCAGCTGGGGAGCCGCCCAGTCAAGGGAGCGGCGTTGTAAGGTGGCAAGTTGGCCCAGTCGCCGTCGGAGGCGAGGTTCTTCACGT
The DNA here is from genome assembly GCF_002162155.2 of Triticum dicoccoides. NCBI lineage: Eukaryota > Viridiplantae > Streptophyta > Magnoliopsida > Poales > Poaceae > Triticum > Triticum dicoccoides. The sequence goes on along the minus strand of NC_041389.1, from coordinate 106,622,908 downwards.
AGAAGTACGAGCGCTGCCACATCTTCACCGACTTGATCAGCATGATGGGAGGAAAGGGGTTGTCGGCCGTCGAGCTCCACATCACGATGTAGGCGCCGCACTGAGCCGGCACGCCGCGACATGCGTGCCGAGTTTAGAAGAGAAGAATTCTCCCCACAGCTCGATGGTGGGGAGAACGCCAAGGAAACCTTCGCACAGAGTGGCAAAGGCGGAGAGTAGCACCACCGTATTCGTAGTGAGGTGGTGCGATTGAAGGCTGTGGAACTCCAAGAACGAGCGAAAGAAGTCGCTCGCTGGCAGCCCTAGGCCGCGCATAAGGTGCGAGCGGAAGATAACCCGCTCGCCCTCCTCCGGCGCCGGTCGGATCTCCCCCTCCGGCGCGGCACGGGCACGCACGAGGTCCGCGCTAGGGAGACGCCGTGTCCGGCGAAGGAACTCAATGTGTTCATCTTCCACTTCCGAGCCGTCCCAGAAGCCAGAGCGCACGGCGGAGGCTGCGGCGGAGGAAGAGCTCATCGCTGCGGTGTGGTGTGTTCTTGCTCAACGGCGGAGGCAGGAGGAAGAGAAGGCAAGATGAGGCAGGGGAGCGGGAAGAATGGCGCGCGTGCTGTGCCGCTCCGTTTCCCCCCGCCTATTTATAGCCCGGTGGGCTGAGAAGCCAAGGGGGCGGGCGTGGGATTAACTGCGCCCGATGCCCCACGCCGCCCCATGATTTACCCCACGAAGTTACTGCGCGCAGTAACGACGTGGGAATGCCAACCATCCTCGGCCGCAACGGATCCGTTCGTGCGTCAAGGCACGGTAGTGGCGGGCCCCGCCTGATGGCCCGTCCCGTCGCACGCGTGGGGAGGCAGACTGTCCTCTCCACGTGGCACCACGCGATAGGACCGCCCTGATGGCTGCGGGGAAGCGTATCAGGCACGCCGCCTGGCTTCCCGCCGCGACTCTCGAACTGAGGCTCTTCACTGAAGCTCCGACTTTTCGACAGTTGGCCCAAGGGAAGATGGCAGCCGAGTCCCAGAGTCTGCACTTTTAAAGATTGAAGCTGTTGAAGCCCCACAATGCAGCAACCGCAGGGCCTCACCAGCTTCGGGGACTACTGTCGGAGTAATGGGTCACAGGTAGGCTAACCCGAGCCCCAGGACATTTCAAGACATCGGGGCAGGCCGCGCCCCTCAGGCTGAGTCCCAAGAGCGACTCCAAAATATGCCGAGTCCCAGACGGCGACCCCCAGATAAGCCGACTCCAAGCTAGCGACTTCCAGAGAGGCCGACTATGGGGAGTCGGCCCAAGACTCCTCCCTTATCCCGAAGTACGACGCGGGGTACGGTCATGGCATGGCCGTTCCCCCCTGCTTACGAAGGGCCAGCATGGCCACAGTGAGCCGTATCGCTGGAAGATCTCCGGCGAGATACGACACTGTTGCCATGCCTGCCCTGATCTCAGCCACAGTACACGGTACACTGTGCCCACGACGCCGGCCTGTACGACCCGAAGCCGGTGCGGCCGCTTGTCAGTGGGTGTACCAAAGGCGGCCTGGGAAACCCGAAGACGGACCTGTGGGAGTCAGTCTCCCTGGAGCCGGCCGACTCCTCCCGGGGCCCCACGAGCCATTAATCAGATAAGATGGGGAATGGCGACAGTGATCGCCCGATAGACGGCGGCACTGTTGCCACGACCCGATGACCGAGCCTGCGTCATCAGGAGCGCCGCTACAGTATCGCGCCTGTCCGCGGGACCCGCCAGCCGGCGGGCCCCAGAAGCCGGCGGGAAGGACGACGGCCTGAGAGACAGACAGCTGGGACCCGCGCCCAGCCGGATTACTATTGTACCCCCGGGGGGTAGGCCTATATAAACCCCCCGGGGCACCCATGCAAAGGGTTCGGACCTTGAGATAGATAGACCAGATAGGCAGGGAGGAGAGAGCTAGCCTTGCCCTCTCTTACCTCCAGAAACAGCTCTAGGAGCACCATTGTAGTCACTTTGCTTTAGTGATCATGTGGAGACCCTGCAGAGCAGCAGTAGGAGTGTTATCTCCTAGGAGAGCCCTGAAGCTGGGTAAGTTCCGCCGGCGTGCATGTCTTCGCCTCATCCCGCTTCCAGGCACCAGCGACGTTCTACTCGCTCCCACCATGATAAGCCATCCTTTGGCATATGTCGTATCCAACCCCCGACAACTGCCAAAGCCCTGATGATGACGCCGTCTTGGGCTCCACGGTGACCTCCATCCTACCGCTCCGCTGGTCTTGGTCTTGTTGCACCGAAATGGCAATCTTTGCCTGCTGCCTCGGTACTCCGCGCCTGCGCTTGCCCCCTTTGCACCAAAGAGGAAACAAGGACACTGCCCAGGCCTGCGCCCGCCTACTCTCGATCGTCATGGCTTGCGTCATGAGCACCTCGCGAGGTACCCTGCCTTGATATCTCCACCTCCTCGTGAGCCTGCCTGGTGAGGCCGCCTCTGAGGAAGCTTCCTGTCGTCCACCCCGTGAGGCTTGGCCTCTCGCGAGGGCCTTGAGCTTGAGTTGATGAAGACGGGCCGCACTGGGCTGCTGCCTGAGCCACGCCGTAGGCCGCAGGCAGGCAAGTATGGGGACCCCCATTCCCCGAACGCCGACATGTCCCTGTTGGAACTGGGAGGAAAATACGCAAGGAAGACTCATCAGAAAGAAGCCCCCGACCCAGCATGAAGATGGCGGTTCAATCAAGGGCCTAAAGCCCACCAACGAATGGAGGCCCGTTGTAGTAAACCGCCACAATGGCATGACTTGTATTGTAAGGTAGATTTAACTAGTCACCGAGCCGGACACTGTTTATGAGCCGGCCAGGACTCTGTAAGCCGCAGGGGGCACCAATCAATGTATATAACGGGGCGACCCGCTGGCGGCTAGAGGTAAGAAACAACTCGTCGAGAACCGGGCATAGCGTATCTCGCTCCCTGGTCATCGAAACATCAAGCAATACCAACCCAACTAGACGTAGGCCTTACCTTCATCGTAAGGGGCCGAACTAGTATAAACCTCCCGTGTCTCCTGTCCCAATTAACCCCTTCAAGCTTCCTAGTTGCGATGGCTCCGCGATTAAGTCCTTTCACTAGGACATCTGACGTGACAATTCCACGACAGGAAATGTATATTGGGTTCGAAAATATAGAAGTGCCATGCATGGTTATACTCATGTTATCTCGCAATCGATTCTTCGCGGGAAACTACCATGTCATGCATGTTATGTAATCATGTTCTATCCTCACAAACAAAATCTTCAAGGTAACGAACAGACCATGCATTGTTATATACTCGTGTTCTGTGGGCAAAATTTTTGTGAGGATATTATTCTAGCCATTGATTGCTGAAGGGCGAATATAGGTATGTACACATGGTAAGCATTACAAGATTTCAGTACTTCCAAATATAGAGTTTTCCATATGCACATTTACTTCCCTAATGTATGGTTAGATGAAACCAACAGTGTGGTGCATGTTTCTACATCATGAAAATGAGGAAAATAACATGGCCATTGGTACACATTCATATTTAGTAGTAGTATATAGATTACTGTAAATAAGGAGAATATCCATATATTCCTAACCATTTGATTATTCAGGGGTACAAATTGGCTGAATGACATGGTCACAATCGCATGAATTAAATCATTCCAAATATAGCTGATTTACGGCGTCTCTAATACATTGCCATAGTTCTACTCAAATTTTGCTCAAACATGGATATGCCAATCATCATGAAAAGTTCAAACAGTGTCATGGCGTCATCATTAACATGAGATGGAAACAACTAACATGCGCCGTCCCAGCAATACGTGGTGCCATATGCTTTGTCGATCGCGTAGATGATGCCATTGTGTTCAATAGCATCACATAAGTGTGTATCAGCTTTGATGATGATCCACTGTGAGCTGAGTTGTCTCCAGCTAAAGAAGGCACCGGCATAAAGATAGGTGAGTCCGCGGTCGAACAAGGCAATTAGCTTGAAGTCTGCATAATTTGCATGTTGTGTGGTGATAACCCACAAGTGTAGGGGATGACAACAGCTTTCGAGGGTAAAGTATTCAACCCAAATTTATTGATTCGACACAAGGGGAGACAAAGAGTATTCTTAAGTATTAGCAGTTGAGTTTTCAATTCAACCACACCCAGATAACTTAGTATCTACAGCAAAGTGTTTAGTAGCAAAGTAGTATGATAGTAATGGTAACAGTGGCAAAAGTAAAGATAGCAGTTTTCTAGTAACTGTAACAGTAGCAACGGAAAAGTAAATAAGCGAAGCACAATATGTGAAAAGCTCGTAGGCATTGGATCAGTGATGGATAATTATGTCAGATGTGATTCCTCATGTAATAGCTATAACATAGGGTGACACAGAACTAGCTCTAGTTCATCAATGTAATGTAGGCATGTATTCCGAATATAGTCATACGTGCTTATGGAAAAGAACTTGCATGACATCTTTTTATCCTACCATCCCGTGGCAGCGGGGTCCTAGTGGAAACTAAGGGATATTAAGGCCTCCTTTTAATAGAGAACCGGAACAAAGAATTAACACATAGTGAATACATGAACTCCTCAAACTATGGTTATCACCGAGAAGTATCTCGATTATTGTCACTTCGGGGTTGTCGGATCATAACACATAATAGGTGACTATAGACTTGCAAGATAGGATCAAGAACTCACATATATTCATGAAAACATAATAGGTTCAGATCTTAAATCATGGCACTCGGGCACAACTGACAAGCATTAAGCATAGCAAAGTCATAGCAACATCAATCTCAGAACATAGTGGATACTAGGGATAAAACCCTAACAAAACTAACTTGATTACATGGCAAATACCATCCAACCCATCACCGTCCAGCAAGCCTACGATGGAATTACTCACGCACGGAGGTGAGCATCATGAAATTGGTGATGGAGGATGGTTGATGATGACGACGGCGACGAATCCCCCTCTCCGGAGCCCCGAACGGACTCCAAATCAGACCTCCCGAGAGATTAGGGCTTGGCGGCGGCTCGGTATCGTAAAACGCGATGAAACTTTCTCTCTGATTTTTCTCTCCGTGAAATGGAATATATAGAGTTGAGTTGAGGTCGGTGGAGCATCAGGGGGCCCACAAGACAGGGGGGCGCACCCAGGGGGGAGGGCGCGCCCCCACCCTCGTGGACAGGGTGTGGGGCCCTGACCTAGATTCTTTCGCCAGTATTTTTCATATTTTCCAAAATTTATCTCCGTGGAATTTTAGGTCATTCCGTGAACTTTTGTTTTATGCACAATAAACAACACCATGGCAGTTCTGCTGAAAACAGCGTCAGTCCGGATTAGTTTCATTCAAATCATGCAAGTTAGAGTCCAAAACAAGGGCAAAAGTGTTTGGAAAAGTAGATACATTGGAGATGTATCAACTCCCCCAAGCTTAAACCTTTGCTTGTCCTCAAGCAATTCAGTTGATAAACTGAAAGTGATAAAGAAAAACTTTTACAAACTCTGTTTGCTCTTGTTGTTGTAAATATGTAAACCCAACATTCAAGTTTTCAGCAAAGATTATGAACTAACCATATTCACGATAACACTTAGATCTCACATTTACTCATATCAATGGCATGATCAGCTAGCGAGCAATAATAATAGAACTCGGATGACAACACTTTCTCAAAACAATCATAATATGATATAACAAGATGGTATCTTGCTAGCCCTTTCTGAGACCGCAAAACATAAATGCAAAGCACCTTCAAAGATCAAGGACTAACTAAACATTGTAATTCATGGTAAAAGAGATCCAGTCAAGTCATACCCAATATAAACTAATAGTAATGAATGCAAATGATAGTGTGCTCTCCAGCAGGTGCTTTTTCATAAGAAGATGATGACTTAACATAAAAGTAAATAGATAGGCCCTTCGCAGAGGGAAGCAGGGATCTGTAGAGGTGCCAGAGCTCGATTTTAAAATAGAGATGAATAACATTTTGAGCGACATACTTTCACTGTCAACGGAACAACTATGAGATGGCGATATTTTCCATACTACATGCATTATAGGCGGTTCCCAAATAGAATGGTAAAAGTTTATACTCCTCCACCACCAACAAGCATCAATCCATGGCTTGCTCGTAACAACGAGTGCCTCCAACTAACGACAGCCCTGGGGGAGTTTTGTTTAATTATTTTGATTTGCCTTGATCTTTTTGATCATTGGACTGGGCATCCCGGTTACCAGCCATTTTCTCGTGAATGAGGAGTGGAGTTCACTCCTCTTGAGAATAGCCCACCTAGCATGGAAGATACAGACAACCCTAGTTGAAACATGAGCTGCTCGAGCATACAAAACATAATTTCATTTGAAGGTTTGGAGTTTGGCACATACAAATTTACTTGGAACGGCAGGTAGATACCGCATATAGGAAGGTATGGTGGACTCATATGGAACAATTTTGGGGTTTATGGAGTTTGGATGCACAAGCAGTATTCCCGCTTAGTACAGGTGAAGGCTAGCAAAAGACTGGGAAACGACCAACTGAGAGAGCGACAACAGTCATGAACATGCATTAAAATTAATTTACACCGAGTACAAGCATGAGTAGGATATAATCCACCATGAACATAAATACCGTGAAGGCTATGTTGATTTGTTTCAACTACATGCGTGAACATGTGCCAAGTTGAGTCACTCAATTCATTCAAAGGAGGATACCATCCCATCATACCACATCACAATCATTTTAATAGCATGTTGACACACAAGGTAAACCATTATAACTCATAACTAATTAAGCATGGCACAAGCAACTATAATCTCTAAATGTCATTGCAAATATGTTTACTTCATAATAAGCTGAATCAGGAACGATGAACTCATCATATTTACAAAAACAAGAGAGGTGGAGTTCATACCAGCTATTCTCATCTCAATCAGTCCATCATATATCGTCACTATTGCCTTTCACTTGCACGACCGAACGGTGTGTATAATAATAATAGTGCACGTGCATTGGACTAAGCTGGAATCTGCAAGCATTCAACTCAAGAGAGAAGACAAAGTAATATGGGCTCTAAGTTAAATAAATGATCATGCATATGAGAGCCACTAAACAATTTCAATATGGTCTTGTACTCTCGACCCCCAAGGGAAGGAAAAGAAATAAAGCTATTTACACGGGAAAGCTCCCAACAAGTAAAAGAAGAACAAGAAATCTTTTTGGGTTTTTTCATTTTAATTACTACTACAGGCAAGGAAATTAAACTAACTAATTTTTTTGGTTTTTCTTAAGGTTTATCAAACACACAAGAAGAAAGCTAGAAAAAGGAAATTAAACTAGCATGGATAATACAATGAAAGAGTATGAACACCGACAACTAGAATAGTGTGTGAACATGAATGTAAGGTCAGTGAGAAATGCGTACTCCCCCAAGCTTAGGCTTTTGGCCTAAGTTGGTTAATGCCAAGGATAGCCTGGCTGATATCCGAAGTTATAACTGGGGTCATACTGAGATGCAACAACAAATGCAACCTGAGCATCGTCATGTTGGTGAGCCGCCTCAGCTCTCCCCTTGTGTTCAGCTGCCTCCACCCTGGTAATAACATATCTCCGTTTTGCCTGGTAATCAAAAAGGGAAGGAGCAGGGAGAGTAACATGGACAGAGCTACGTCTGTCAAAGATTAGGTGATACTGGAGGAATTGTTCGTTCCTCCAAAGAAAACGATGTTTGACCATCGCGTCATAATCTAAATACACAGGAAGCAACTCAACATCCTCCTCACGTGGAGATATACCAAGATAATTAGCAACACGGGTCGCATAAATCCCTCCAAATAGATATCCAGATATACCATTATTATGCAACCTACGTGCAACTGTTGCCCCCAAGTTGTAATCTTTATTACCTAACACATCACTCTTGAGGACACAAAGATCAGGGACACACATGTGACATGCTTCATCTTTACCGTTAATGCATCTACCAATGAAGAGAGCAAAATAATGTATAGCAGGAAAATGAATGCTCCCTATGGTAGATTGTGCTATATCCCTAGATTCTCCCACGGTAATACTAGCAAGAAAGTCTTTATATTCAGATCTTGGGGATCATGAGAATTGCCCCACTACGGGAGTTTGCAAGCAGTTGTAAAATCTTCTAAGTCCATGGTATAAGATTTATCATAAATATCAAATAGGACACTCTAAGAATTACGCGAAGATTTATATTTGAACCTTCTAACGAATGAATCAGTCAGTTGATAGTACTGAGGACACTTATCTTGTAAGAAGTCCTCAAGATTGGCATTACGCACATATGCGTCAAATTCATCCTTAATGCCTACGTTGACCATAAATTCTTCTGATGGCCACTCACAAGCTCGCACTTCTGCATCCCTTGGTGGTTCCTCGTCATGCTCACGCATAGCACGCCTAGGTCCTCTCTTTGTTGAGGAACCACCTTGGTACATTCTCCTAGACATATTTCTTCTCTGAAAAATTTCTAAATTTTTAGTAACTCCAAAATAAAAGTGAATAAAACTAAACAAGATTGGTAGCAACTACTCCTACAAGTGCCTAGAGCCTATATCATGCATTAGAATTGCTTGGGACCTCATAAATTTGACATGAGAACAGGGTCACCTATGCAGCAAAAATTTGCAATGAATAAAGCACTAGAACAAAAACTAATTGGATCAATGGAGGAGTCACATACCAAGCAACAATCTCCCAAAGCAGTTTTGTGAATGGACTTTGAGCAAGGAGATCGAAAATCATAGCAAAATGAGCTAGAACTCGTGCTTGAGCTGGATGGGGATTTTTTTTGGGAGGAAGATGGAGTGTGTGGGTGCAGGAATAAGTGGAGGGGGCCACCGTGGGCCCATGAGATAGGGGGTGTGCCCAGGGGGTGTGGGCGTGCCCTCCACCCTCGTGGCCAGGTGCTTGCACCCTGCAGTGTTTTCAGTGCCTAAAATCCTCAAATATTCCATAAAAAATCATACTAAATTTGCAGGGCATTTGGAGCACTTTTATTTTTGGGATATTTTTTTATTGCACGGATAATTCAGAAAACAGACAAATAATACTATTTTTGCTTTATTTATTCTAAATAACAGAAAGTAAAAAGAGGGTACAGAAGGTTGTGCCTTCTAGTTTCGTCCATCTCATGATCATCAAAATGAATCCACTAACAAGGTTGATCAAGTCTTGTTAACAAGCTCATTCCGAATAACATGGAACCGAAGAATTTTTGATTAACACTAGGTTACCTCAATGGGGATATGAAGCATCCCCAATAATAAGAATATCATACTTTTTCTTGACAGTAGGAAGAGGAAATTCAAAACTTCCAATAATGATAGTTGGAACTTTTCCAATAGAATTGATGTTATGAACTTGAGGTTGTTTCCTCGGAAAGTGTACCTTATGCTCATTACCATTTACATGAAAAGTGACATTGCCTTTGTTGCAATCAATAACAGCCCCTGCAGTATTCAAAAAGGGTCTACCAAGGATAATCGACATACTATCGTCCTCGGGAATATCAAGAATAACAAAGTCTGTTAAGATAGTGACATTTGCAACCACAATAAGCACATCCTCACAAATACCGATAGGTATAGCAGTTGATTTATCAGCCATTTGCAAAGATATTTCAGTGGGTGTCAACTTATTCAATTCAAGTCTACGATATAAAGAGAGTGGCATAACACTAACACCGGCTCCAAGATCACATAAAGCAATTTTAACATAGTTTCTTTTTATGTAGCATGGTATAGTTGGTACTCCCGGATCTCCAAGTTTCTTTGGTATTCCACCCTTAAAAGTATAATTAGCAAGCATGGTGGAAATCTCAGCTTCCGGTATCTTTCTTTTATTTGTAATGCTTTCCTTCATATATTTAGCGTAAGGATTTACTTTAAGCATATCAGTTAAGCGCATACGTAAGAAGATAGGTCTAATCATTTTAGCAAAGCACTCAAAATCCTCGCCATCCTTTGTGTTGGATGGTTTAGGAGGAAAAGGCATGGGTTTCTGAACCCATGGTTCTCTTTCTCTACTGTGCTTCCTAGCAACAAAATCTCTGTTATCATAACATTGATTCTTTGATTGTGGGTTATCAAGATCAATAGCAGGTTCAATCTCTACATCATTATTTTTGCTAGGTTGAGCATCAACATGAACATTATCATTAACATTATCACTAGGTTCATGTTCATCACCTGATTGTGTTTCAGCATCAGAAATAGAAATATCATTGGGGTTCTCAGGTGTGTCTACAACAGGTTCACTAGAAGCGTGCAAAGTCCTATCGTTTTTCTTTTTCTTATTTTTGGAAGAACTATGTGTCTCTGAATTATTTCTCTGAGAATCCTGCTCGACTCTCTTAGGGTGGCCTTCAGGATACAAAGGTTCCTGAGTCATTCTACCAGTTCTAGTATCCACTCTAATAGCAAAGTCATGTTTATTATTTAATTCATCGAGCAAATCACTTTGAACTTTAAGTACTTGCTCTGCTTGAGTGGTAACCATAGAAGCATATTTGCTAATAAGTTTAAGTTCACCTTTAACTCTAGCCATATAATCACTCAAACGTCCTATCTCGAAAGCATTATTCTTTAATTCTCTACCAACATAAGCATTAAAACTTTCTTGTCTAGCCATAAAGTCATCAAATTCATCTAAGCATGAGATATGAAATTTAGTAGATGGGATTTCAACTTTATCATATCTGTAGAGAGAATTTACCTTTACTACCTGTGTCGGGTTATCAAGACAATGTGTTTCTTCAACAGGCGGTAAATTAAGACCATGTATTTCTTCAATAGGTGGTAAATTCTTAATATCTTCAGCTTTAATACATTTTTCTTTCATTGATTTCTTTGCCTCTTGCATATCTTCAGGACTGAGAAATAGAACACCCCTCTTCTTCAGAGTAGGTTTAGGAATAGGCTCAGGAGTTGGCTCAATTGGCTCAGGAATTGGCTCAGGAAGAGTCCAATTATTTTCATTAGTCAACATATTATTCAATAGTAATTCAGCTTGGTCGACTGTTCTTTCCCTGAAAACACAACCAACACAACTATCCAAGTAGTCCTTGGAAGCATCGGTTAGTCCATTATAAAAGATATCAAGTATTTCATTTTTCTTAAAAGGATGATCAGGCAAAGCATTAAGTAATCGGAGAAGCCTCCCCCAAGCTTGTGGGAGACTCTCTTATTTGATTTGCACAAAATTATATATTTCCCACAAGGTAGCTTGTTTCTTATGAGCAGGGAAATACTTAGCAGAGAAGTAATAAATCATATCCTGGGGACTACGCACACAACCAGGATCAAGAAAATTAAACCGAGTTTTAGCATCACCCTTTAATAAGAACGGAAATATCTTAAGGATATAATAATAGCGAGACTTCTCATCATTAGTAAACAGGGTGGCTATATCATTTAACTTGGTAAGATGTGCCACAACGGTTTCAGATTCATAGCCATAAAAAGGATCAGATTCAACCAAAGTAATTATCTCGGGATCAACAGAGAATTCATAATCCTTACCAGTAACAAAGATAGGTGAAGTAGAAAAAGCGGGGTCAGGTTTCATTCTAGCCTTAAGAGATTGCTGCTTCCATTTAGCTAATAACTTCTTAAGATCATATCTATCTTTGCAAGCAAAAATAGCTCTAGCAGCTTCTTCATTCATAACATAACCCTCAGGAACAACAGGAAATTCATAATTAGGGGGAGAACTTTCATCATCACTATCATCAATAAAATCATCATTAATAATTTCATTCTCTCTAACCCTAGCAAGTTATTCATCAAGAAATTCACCTAATGGCAAACTAGTATCACGCACAGAAGTAGTTTCATCATAAGTATCCTGCATAGCAGAAGTGGCATCATCAATAACATGTGACATGTCAGAATTCAAAGCAGTAGCGGGTTTAGGTGTCGCAAGCTTACTTATAACATAAGTAGAATCTAGTACAGAGCTAGATGGTAGTTCCTTACCTCCTCTCATAGTTGAGCGCAAAATCTTGGTTCTTTCGTCTTTCAAGTTCCTCATAGTGACCAGCAGATACAAATCCCAAGTGACTCATAGAATAGAGCTATGCTCCCAGGCAACGGCGCCAGAAATTAGTCTAGATAACCCACAAGTGTAGGGGATCACAACAACTTTCGAGGGTAAAGTATTCAACCCAAATTTATTGATTCGACACAAGGGGAGCCAAACAATATTCTTATGTATTAGCAATTGGGTTGTCAATTCAACCACACCTGGATAACTTAGTATCCGCAGCAAAGTGTTTAGTAGCAAAGTAGTATGATAGTAATGGTAACAGTGGCAAAAGTAAAGATAGCAGTTTTGTAGAAATTGTAACAGTAGCAATGGAAAAGTAAATAAGCACATCACAATATGTGAAAAGCTCGTAGGCATTGGATCAGTGATGGATAATTATGCCGGATGCGATTCCTCATGTAATAGCTATAACATAGGGTGACAAAAAACTAGCTCCAGTTCATCAATGTAATGTAGGCATGTATTCCGAATATAGTCATACGTGCTTATGGAAAAGAACTTGCATGACATCTTTTGTCCTACCCTCCCGTGGCAGCGGGGTCCTAATGGAAACTAAGGGATATTAAGGCCTCCTTTTAATAGAGAACCGGAACAAAGCATTAACACATAGTGAATACATGAACTCCTCAAACTATGGTCATCACTGAGAAGTATCCCGATTATTGTCACTTCGGGGTTGTCGGATCATAACACATAATAGGTGACTATAGACTTGCAAGATAGGATCAAGAACTCACATATATTCATGAAAACATAATAGGTTCAGATCTGAAATCATGGCACTCGGGCCCTAGTGACAAGCATTAAGCATAGCAAAGTCATAGCAACATCAATCTCAGAACATAGTGGATACTAGGGATCAAACCCTAACAAAACTAACTTGATTACATGGTAAATCTCATCCAACCCATCACTGTCCAGCAAGCCTACGATGGAATTACTCACGCACGACAGTGAGCATCATGAAATTGGTGATGGAGGATGGTTGATGATGACGACGGCGACGAATCCCCCTCTCTGGAGCCCCGAACGGACTCCAGATCAGCCCTCCCGAGAGAGATTAGGTCTTGGCGGCGGCTACATATCGTAAAACGCGGTGAAACTTTCTCTCTGATTTTTCTCTCCATGAAACGGAATATATAGAGTTGGAGTTGAGGTCGGTGGAGCATCAGGGGGCCCACGAGACAGGGGGGCGCGCCCAGGGGGGAGGGCGCGCCCCCACCCTCGTGGACAGGGTGTGGCCCCCCTGGCCTTGATTCTTTCGCCAGTATTTTTCATACTTTCCAAAAGTTATCTCTGTGGATTTTCAGGTCATTCCGAGAACTTTTGTTTTCTGCACAATAAACAACACCATGACAATTCTGCTAAAAATAGCATCAGTCTGGGTTAGTTTCATTCAAATCATGCAAGTTAGAGTCCAAAACAAGGGCAAAAGTGTTTGGAAAAGTAGATACGTTGGAGACGTATCATGTGGGCACTAGGCAGATTACAATCTTCTGCAAAATAAGGTCCGTCTAATTGACGTGGTAATATAAGTGACTTGGACCGCGATTATAAAACTCTATATAATCCAACGGAGGAAGGATAATCTCATGGGAGGTCTGGAAGTTCGCGAGCACCAACTTTTTACCGTCTTCTCTGAAGGAAGCCATCCAGTGGGAGTTCATGCCGACCCAGTACATACCTGCGAAGAAGTTTCGGGTGATGGTGATCAGATCAAAGTCGAGGGAAATGATGTACGGTGACCCACTACATACCTGCAAAGAAGTTTCGGCTAATGGAGATCGGATTGAAGTCGAGGGGCATCATGTATGCCTCCGTATCATGGTGAGAAAATCTCGCAAGACCAGATAGCAGCAAGCAGGGTGTCTTGAAAACCTTAGGCCTCACTTCGACGATGGTCGTGTGCATGTCCCTCGAGCATGCAGCCAGCCGTAGGGCGCTCAACATATCCATACACGAACAACAGTGGTCGAGGATGTCACTGGGGAGATTGCTCCAATCGCGGCTCATATGCATGCTGCATGGTTCGCGTTCGGCCATGGTGGAGTTTGGAAGGTTGCGGTTTTGGGGGGCTTGATTTACAAGGGAGAAGGCTGTCGGTGCTGGAGCGGCTAGCGAGGGAATAGTGGTACTGGGGGAGGCGAGCGAGGCGACGATACACAGGGGCACAGTGAGATGGAGATGGAGATGGAGTGGTGCTATGGGAGGGGAGAGGGAGATGAGGCGAGGCATGCTAATGTGTTGTATAGCGGCGGTGATAGACTGCACAGTGCACATGGTGAGGCTGACTTTGGTAACCCGAACACGCCGCCTGGACTAGTGTCAGGCGCAGGGTGTTTTCACTTCAAAGTGAGGACCGGATGGATAGTATTTTGACCATTAAGTGTACCACAGTTGTACGACTACTACTACTAGTAGGAGCATGAGTACTCCAGTACTGTATAGCAGAAATAGATCTCCCGTGCTAGCATGCTTGTTCACTTCATCCTCCAGGTATCATCCATATTGCGAGCAGAACCAAATTCTCGTGCAAGCGGAAGCACGAAGATGGGCCTTTTCTTTTTTGAGGATAACCGTGTATTTCTTAAACCGAAAATGTTGTGTCTCCCACGCACGCGCTAATATCCATCTGAACCAGCTACAACACATTTTTTATCTGTTTGCATAGGCCCCACCTATCAGGAAGGATGGGCACGTACACGAACAGGTACGACTCATCAGTCTACCCGCATAGCCTTTTCGTTTAGTCCACCTAGCCGTCTTATCAACTGCCTGCATGCCACTTCTCCCATTTACTTCTCCATCGGAAATCGATTTTCCTCGGCTTCTTCACCTCCCATTCATCTTCATTTGCATCCAAACCCCACTGCGTTCACATAGTTTTAACCTCTTCACATACTCCTAGAGTAATTTTGAAGCCCCTTTAAATAATCATCTACTTCAGTTAGACTAGCCATCTAATCCTAATTCTCCAAACCATAGCCCTCCGTTGCAGTGGTTCCAAATGGCGAAAGAGATCGAGATGCAGGTTTTTAGCGTCCAACATGTCCTCGTCGAAGGCTCGTTGAGCATAGTTGCCACCGTCACCGTCCACCCAAGGGTTGTTCGGAAGTGGATCAACAATGTATCCAACTCCCTGAAAAAGGTAGAGATGAGGGTCATAGGTCTCGACGCAGAGTACACGGAGCGTGCCACTGGGAAGATCCAAAGCCCCGCCGTCCTTCAGCTGTGCCTCGAAGATGATGTTTTGGTGTACCACATCATACACACGTGCCCTCCATACCAGGTGAGCTTCACGATTTCTTGTCTCGGGAGGACATATACTTCTGTGGGGCAGCCATCGAAGGGGACAAACTAAAGCTGGAGCCGTACAACCTTGATTTGAAAAGCATCGCTGACCTACAAACCAGAATCAAAATTCTTATAGAAGATTGTGATAAACAGACACCATCCCTATTCGACGTAGAAAATTTTGTGCTCGGTACAAATCTTCAGAGGGGTGACGAGACACTAGCATTAAGGTCGTCTGGATGGGAGAATCATCCCTTGATGTACGAGCGGATAAAATATGCTGCCCTCGATGCCCGTTTGAGTTTTGAGATAGCTGCAAGGTCCAAAGAGCTTGTTGCGAAGGCGTCTCCCACAGAAAATGAGAAGAAGAAGAAGAAGAAGAAGAAGAAGAAGAAGAAGAAGAAGAAGAAGAAGAAGAAGAAGAAGAAGAAGAAGAAGAAGAAGAAGAAGAAGAAGAAGAAGAAGAAGAAGAAGAAGAAGAAGAAGAAGAAGAAGAAGAAGAAGAAGAAGAAGAAGAAGAAGAAGAAGAAGAAGAAGAAGAAGAAGAAGAAGAAGAAGAAGAAGAAGAAGAAGAAGAAGAAGAAGAAGAAGAAGAAGAAGAAGAAGAAGAAGAAGAAGAAGAAAAGGCTGCACCACCAGCAGGGCATTATGGATGGATGAATTATTCCCTCTCTTGTAAAAAAATTATTCCCTCTCGGTGTATATTAATATAGATGGACTATTTCGATGGTGTGCATGTCTTTGGAACAAGTAGTAGCGTGGGTCCGCTTGACTATAAGGAACTATTTATCCACCTAGCTTTCTCTACTACTCCTTCTAGTGATCGGTATGCAATGCATGTGTCCGTAGACATGACAGCTTGTCCATGGAAGTTCAACTACAATGACCATCACGTTTCATCCACTGTCACTCGCGATTCCCATGACGCCGCTCCAATCCACGGCACCACATCCCCCAACGTGCGCCTCACCCCTCTCGGCTGCACCGCCCCTCTGCCTTTGTGTGCATGACATGTGGGCCACATTAAATGCGGTGAGCATCAAGTTTCTACCACAGCCACACGTGATTCCCACGACGCCGCTCGAACCCATGGTACCACATGTACCCCAACCTGCGGCTCACCCCTCTCGGCCCCACTGCCCCTCTTCCTTCGGGGGCATTACATGTGGACCAGCCACCTATCGTGTCCACATGTTATTGACTCAAAGGCATGTGTAGTAAGGCACTGAAACTCAGTCCTGAGGGCCCTAAGAGGGAAATGTAACTCCTGCGCCAGGCCTTGTGGTGCTACCGCTGCACGAACTCATGCCAAACTCGAGATTTGTTTCTTTACTATACATGCACACAATAATTTAATGGACATTGTAATCTCAACATGTGATGGGAGCTCTAAATTTGAATTTGAAACTTATAAAACGAAAAGATTCAAAACAAATAAACTGGGAGAGAGGGAGTATATCATAGGATGTGTCCCATACGAAACAAGTCCCCTGGTTTGTCACCGCGAAGATGCGGTTAGAAAGGAGCACAGGGTCTTCGTACTCGTACGGCAACAAATTGGCCACAGACAGCATGGTCCACCTTTGACCGCCATGTGCAAGGTTCTTGCTATCTTGTTCAATCTCACTGTGGTTCCATCGAACCAATTCATGCGGTGGCCCGTTGCATGGCTGATCCCAATGTTGGACAAAGGTTATACAGGAACGGTGTCACCGTTGTAAATATTGTGCAAATTGATGTTGGTACCCTCCCGTACATATGCAAGCCAATCTCCACTCGCACCGAGCCTAACTTGTGAAACAGTGGGCAGGGGGAGAATTAGGAAATGGTCACGGAAGTAGTCTTTAGAATGCATTTACTACATGATCAAACTCATCTTACCTTCTCATCGGAGGAAATCCGAGTGCCCCTCAATGTCGACATATCAAGGGGCGTCAACTTGCAACTACGGCCATGCCGCGCTGGAGAGACCCCCAAGGAAACATCCTCGTGCATTCCATGGAACATCAAGATGCATTTGTATGAGTAGTTTATCTTGTGAGAGAAAAGGATGACAAGGGAAGGCCTCTAGAGATAGAGATAGAGACTACTACTACCAATGTGTTGGCCCGTGTGTTGCAATGGATCCAAAGTAGTAGAATAATACTTGTTCACGTGCTTGAAATATAAACACACTAGTTTTGATATACATGTGTCAGCAGACATGACAGCTTGTCCATGGAAGTTGAACCACGGCGACCATTACGTTTCTTGTTTCTACCACTGCCACACCCACACGCGATTCCCACGACGTCGCTCCAACACATGGCACAACGTCCCTCGACGTGGACATGGATCCTCTAACATGGCTATCACTGCCTTACCCTGCCTTTCCTTCGCTGACAGGTGGGACCCAAGCTTGGGGGGACCCACATGTCAATGGCAGAATGGTAGGATTGTTCACGTCAGGGGATCCTCATCCCCCCGACATGCGCCCCATCCCTGTCGGCCCCACCATTCCTCAGCCTTTGTGTGCATGACATGCGGGCCAGCTGAACTGCGGTGACCATCATCTTTCTACCGCAGCCACACCCGATTGGACGTGGTTTGCCTGCTCCACTGCTGTGCTCCCATCCGTACTCCCGCACCATCAAATTTTCATCCAGCGGTTGTGACACATTTCGTCCCGGGCATCAATCCTCACCTTGATTACTTCTGTACTATAGGTAGTACCCGCTAGTGTGGCCATCTACGCCTCGTAACGCCCCAACGCCCAGCTGTGCCACCCTCTCCATGGCCACGCCACCACCGGCCAGTTCATCTCGAACGAGTGAGTCACAAACCACGCCACCACCATGAGAATGACATGTGGGCCAACCGCATTTAAGGTCCGCATGTCATTGACTCATAGGCTGGTGCACTAAGCCACTGAAGCTCGGTCCTGTGGGCCCCGAGAGGGAAATGTAACTCCTGTGGCAGGCCTTGTGCTGCTCCCGCAGTACGAGCTCGTGCCAAACCCGGAATTTGTTTCTTACTACTACCAACTAGTAAGGTACACATGCATTGCACACATGATATTCTGGTGGTTTGTTCATTATGCTTAAGGGCCTGTTTCGTTTGCAGCCTAAGGTTGCCACGCCTAAGCTTAGGCGTGCCACAATATCTTAGGCATGTGTTTGGTTCATTGCCACACTTGTGGCTTGCCACACTTCTCTAGCTACATGGTCCACATGTCATAGACTCAACTTCTTGCCAAATCTTGCCACGCTTGGGGGCTATTTGGATTGTGACTATCTTTGCCATATATATTGCCACATGATTTTTGCCACACTTGCCACACTTGCCTTAGTTGAGTTGCTCAAATTGTTAGCCACACTTTGGCTTGCCTAAGGGAATCTTGCCACACTTTTTGTGTTTATGACATGTGGTGCTCACTACTCATAAAACAAATCCTTGCCTTAGGTGTGGCTATAACCAAACACCTACCTAACTTGGTCAAACTTGCCTAAGGTTAGGTGTGTCAAAGTGTGGCAACGTGTGGCTAGAAACCAAATAGCCCCTTGGCCATTTTGTTAGCCACACTTTTTGTGGCAGACACACTTTGCCTAAGCTTAGTTGTGGCAAAGTTAGTCATGAACCAAACAGACCCTAAGTTCAACCATGGAGTCTTCTAGATTCTACATGTGGCAGAATCTGGTGGAATGTAGATGATATCCAACGGCCAGTAGTGCTCGGATTTGCCATCTTTGTACCGTCGGATTGGCTTCATCCAACGACCAACTTTCAAAGTTATTCACACACTATATAGGGGTATAGATGTTTGGTTTGCAGCCTAAGGTTGCCACGCCTAAGCTTAGGTGTGCCACAATATCTTAGGCATGTGTTTGGTTCATTGCTACACTTGTGGCTTGCCACACTTTTCTAGCTACATGGTCCACATGTCATAGACTCAACTTCTTGCCGAATCTTGCCACACTTGTGGGGCCATTTTGTTAGCCACATTTTTTGTGGCAGACACACTTTGCCTAAGCTTAGTTGTGGCAAAGATAGTCATGAACCAAACAGACCCTAAGTTCAACCATGGAGTCTTCTAGATTCTACATGTGGAATCTGGTGGAATGTAGATGGTATCCAACGGCCAGTAGTGCTCGGATTTATCATCTTTGTACCGTCGGATTGGCTTCATCCAATGACCAACTTTCAAAGTTTTTCACACACTATATAGGGGGTATAGATATAGATGTGCCGGCCCGTGCATTGCAATGGATCCAAAGTATATCTATTTAGTGGAGTGCACTCTAAACAGATTATCTATTTATTTTTCTCTAACCTTTCCTAGTCATGCAACCAAGCCACATAAGCTTCATGGGTGCCCCCCACATCATATTATTCATACTACGTTGACTAAACAAAAGATAAATCACCCAAAACAAGATCTTCCCGTTTTTTGTTCCTATGATGTTGTGCCTTGCACGTCCCTAGTTGTATAGTGGTAGTACTAGTTGTATAGTACAAACTTGGTACTAGTAGGAGTAGTAGTACGGAATGCTCCTACTCTATCAACGAGGCCCATCTGACACCAAATTTCTTGGCTTCCGTGCTACAGCTAGATCTTCCCCTCGTTTCTGTTTTCCAACCCAGCGGTGGGCGGGATGCGGTTCGCCAATAGTCGGTTTGCTCAAAGGCGGTCCCACATGAAAGTGAAAATGGTAGGCAACATGCCTTCCCTAAGTTATGTGTCGTGCTGGACAGGCCGGGGAGTACTCCCGATTCCCAGGTATATGGGGGTGCGACGCGAACACGACAGTCCTTTTCCTTTTACTAGCAATGTGCCCGTGCATTGCGACGGATCCAAAGTAGTAGAATAGTAGTACTTGTTCACAAACTTGAAAGAAGTCACTCTTGTTTTGATATACTCCTAATATATTACTTTTCACTCAAAATATATTTCTCAGGTTGTTTTGATGAGGTGAGGGAGGGATGTGGTTGCTTTCAAGATAATAAGGGGTTTTCTGCAAATTGGAGCAGAGAAGTGGGCTACCGTTGCAAAAATGCCACAACTTACCTCACAACCATTAGATGCAGATCTAATGGTCAGAAACGACGGATGCCAGACACACCACCATCAACAACTGAGTCTTTTATAGGAGTAGGAGTAGAGAAACATGTATAAATTGTAACATTTGGTTCTGCTCCTTGGCACAATCGATAGATAGAAATAACGATTGGAAATGCTAGGGCGGGGCTATTTCCGCCAGATAAGCAGGGTACATAGTAGCTAGGTTGGCGCATCATCGGTTTGGTCACATGTGGTCTGATATGTTCTAGTGTTTCTAGCAAGATGCTCGTGCGTAGCATGAAGTTGATGGAAAATGTAAGCACAACTTATAAATTGACAGATAGAGTACTAGTTACAGTGATGCATATAATTAAGCAAAGGGACCGCACATGTTGGTATTGACTGGAACGAGAATGCAACAGCATAATAAGAATTAAGGCCACGATGATGCGATCATGGTGGCGGTTACAGGAGGCAAGTAGAAAGATGCATCCATCAACGTACGACCTCCTCCTCCTCAACTTAGTGCACCGGGCCACCGACCGGCGACTAAGGAGCGGTGGCTTTTGTGGCGAGGTCAAGGTGCTTCTCAGCAAAGGCATCCAAGGCTTCCAGCCGGTTGAGGAAGGCCAACGTCGTAGCGTCCTCACTGGCCTTGAAGATACCTACACGATTTTCTCGTACACGTGGATGTGTAGGTCGACAAATTCTTGCAGGATGAGGCACTTCACGGTACAAACTTGGTACTAGGGGATGACAACAGCTTTCGAGGGTAAAGTATTCAACCCAAATTTATTGATTCGACACAAGGGGAGACAAAGAGTATTCTTAAGTATTAGCAGTTGAGTTGTCAATTCAACCACACCCGGATAACTTAGTATCTACAGCAAAGTGTTTAGTAGCAAAGTAGTATGATAGTAATGGTAACAGTGGCAAAAGTAAAGATAGCAGTTTTCTAGTAACTGTAACAGTAGCAACGGAAAAGTAAATAAGCGAAGCACAATATGTGAAAAGCTCGTAGGCATTGGATCAGTGATGGATAATTATGTCGGATGTGATTCCTCATGTAATAGCTATAACATAGGGTGACACAGAACTAGCTCTAGTTCATCAATGTAATGTAGGCATGTATTCCGAATATAGTCATACGTGCTTATGGAAAAGAACTTGCATGACATCTTTTTATCCTACCATCCCGTGGCAGCGGGGTCCTAGTGGAAACTAAGGGATATTAAGGCCTCCTTTTAATAGAGAACCGGAACAAAGAATTAACACATAGTGAATACATGAACTCCTCAAACTATGGTTATCACCGAGAAGTATCCCGATTATTGTCACTTCGGGGTTGTCGGATCATAACACATAATAGGTGACTATAGACTTGCAAGATAGGATCAAGAACTCACATATATTCATGAAAACATAATAGGTTCAGATCTTAAATCATGGCACTCGGGCACTAGTGACAAGCATTAAGCATAGCAAAGTCATAGCAACATCAATCTCAGAACATAGTGGATACTAGGGATAAAACCCTAACAAAACTAACTTGATTACATGGCAAATACCATCCAACCCATCACCGTCCAGCAAGCCTACGATGGAATTACTCACGCACGGAGGTGAGCATCATGAAATTGGTGATGGAGGATGGTTGATGATGACGACAGCGACGAATCCCCCTCTCCGGAGCCCCGAACGGACTCCAGATCAGACCTCCCGAGAGATTAGGGCTTGGCGGCGGCTCCGTATCGTAAAACGCGATGAAACTTTCTCTCTGATTTTTCTCTCCGTGAAACGGAATATATAGAGTTGAGTTGAGGTCGGTGGAGCATCAGGGGGCCCACAAGACAGGGGGGCTCACCCAGGGGGGAGGGCGCGCCCCCACCCTCGTGGACAGGGTGTGGGGCCCTGACCTAGATTCTTTCGCCAGTATTTTTCATATTTTCCAAAATTTATCTCCGTGGAATTTTAGGTCATTCCGTGAACTTTTGTTTTATGCACAATAAACAACACCATGGCAGTTCTGCTGAAAACAGCGTCAGTCCGGGTTAGTTTCATTCAAATCATGCCAGTTAGAGTCCAAACCAAGGGCAAAAGTGTTTGGAAAAGTAGATACGTTGGAGATGTATCAACTCCCCCAAGCTTAAACCTTTGCTTGTCCTCAAGCAATTCAGTTGATAAACTGAAAGTGATAAAGAAAAACTTTTACAAACTTTGTTTGCTCTTGTTGTTGTAAATATGTAAACCCAACATTCAAGTTTTCAGCAAAGATTATGAACTAACCATATTCACGATAACACTTAGATCTCACATTTACTCATATCAATGGCATGATCAGCTAGCGAGCAATAATAATAGAACTCGGATGACAACACTTTCTCAAAACAATCATAATATGATATAACAAGATGGTATCTTGCTAGCCCTTTCTGAGACCGCAAAACATAAATGCAAAGCACCTTTAAAGATCAAGGACTGACTAAACATTTTAATTCATGGTAAAAGAGATCCAGTCAAGTCATACCCAATATAAACTAATAGTAATGAATGCAAATGATAGTGTGCTCTCCAGCAGGTGCTTTTTCATAAGAAGATGATGACTCAACATAAAAGTAAATAGATAGGCCCTTCGCAGAGGGAAGCAGGGATCTGTAGAGGTGCCAGAGCTCGATTTTAAAATAGAGATGAATAACATTTTGAGCGACATACTTTCACTGTCAACGCAACAACTATGAGATGGCGATATTTTCCATACTACATGCATTATAGGTGGTTCCCAAATAGAATGGTAAATGTTTATACTCCCCCACCACCACCAAGCATCAATCCATGGCTTGCTCGTAACAACGAGTGCCTCCAACTAACGACAGCCCTGGGGGAGTTTTGTTTAATTATTTTGATTTGCCTTGATCTTTTTGATCATTGGACTGGGCATCCCGGTTACCAGCCATTTTCTCGTGAATGAGGAGTGGAGTCCACTCCTCTTGAGAATAGCCCACCTAGCATGGAAGATACAGACAACCCTAGTTGAAAC
Source organism: Triticum dicoccoides (assembly GCF_002162155.2). Taxonomy (NCBI): domain Eukaryota; kingdom Viridiplantae; phylum Streptophyta; class Magnoliopsida; order Poales; family Poaceae; genus Triticum; species Triticum dicoccoides. The sequence goes on along the minus strand of NC_041389.1, from coordinate 106,599,469 downwards.
ATGAGCTGCTCGAGCATACAAAACATAATTTCATTTGAAGGTTTGGAGTTTGGCACATACAAATTTACTTGGAACGGCAGGTAGATACCGCATATAGGAAGGTATGGTGGACTCATATGGAACAATTTTGGGGTTTATGGAGTTTGGATGCACAAGCAGTATTCCCGCTTAGTACAGGTGAAGGCTAGCAAAAGACTGGGAAACGACCAACTGAGAGAGCGACAACAGTCATGAACATGCATTAAAATTAATTTACACCGAGTACAAGCATGAGTAGGATATAATCCACCATGAACATAAATACCGTGAAGGCTATGTTGATTTGTTTCAACTACATGCGTGAACATGTGCCAAGTTGAGTCACTCAATTCATTCAAAGGAGGATACCATCCCATCATACCACATCACAATCATTTTAATAGCATGTTGACACACAAGGTAAACCATTATAACTCATAACTAATTAAGCATGGCACAAGCAACTATAATCTCTAAATGTCATTGCAAATATGTTTACTTCATAATAAGCTGAATCAGGAACGATGAACTCATCATATTTACAAAAACAAGAGAGGTGGAGTTCATACCAGCTATTCTCATCTCAATCAGTCCATCATATATCGTCACTATTGCCTTTCACTTGCACGACCGAACGGTGTGTATAATAATAATAGTGCACGTGCATTGGACTAAGCTGGAATCTGCAAGCATTCAACTCAAGAGAGAAGACAAAGTAATATGGGCTCTAAGTTAAATAAATGATCATGCATATGAGAGCCACTAAACAATTTCAATATGGTCTTCTACTCTCGACCCCCAAGGGAAGGAAAAGAAATAAAGCTATTTACACGGGAAAGCTCCCAACAAGTAAAAGAAGAACAAGAAATCTTTTTGGGTTTTTTCATTTTAATTACTACTACAGGCAAGGAAATTAAACTAACTAATTTTTTTGGTTTTTCTTAAGGTTTATCAAACACGCAAGAAGAAAGCTAGAAAAAGGAAATTAAACTAGCATGGATAATACAATGAAAGAGTATGAACACCGACAACTAGAATAGTGTGTGAACATGAATGTAAGGTCAGTGAGAAATGCGTACTCCCCCAAGCTTAGGCTTTTCGCCTAAGTTGGTTAATGCCAAGGATAGCCTGGCTGATATCCGAAGTTATAACTGGGGTCGTACTGAGATGCAACAACAAATGCATCCTGAGCATCGTCATGTTGGTGAGCCGCCTCAGCTCTCCCCTTGTGTTCAGCTGCCTCCACCCTGGTAATAACATATCTCCGTTTTGCCTGGTAATCAAAAAGGGAGGGAGCAGGGAGAGTAACATGGACAGAGCTACGTCTGTCAAAGATTAGGTGATACTGGAGGAATTGTTCGTTCCTCCAAAGAAAACGATGTTTGACCATCGCGTCATAATCTAAATACACAGGAAGCAACTCAACATCCTCCTCACGTGGAGATATACCAAGATAATTAGCAACACGGGTCGCATAAATCCCTCCAAATAGATCTCCAGATATACCATTATTATGCAACCTACGTGCAACTGTTGCCCCCAAGTTGTAATCTTTATTACCTAACACATCACTCTTGAGGACACAAAGATCAGGGACACACATGTGACATGCTTCATCTTTACCGTTAATGCATCTACCAATGAAGAGAGCAAAATAATGTATAGCAGGAAAATGAATGCTCCCTATAGTAGATTGTGCTATATCCCTAGATTCTCCCACGGTAATACTAGCAAGAAAGTCTTTATATTCAGATCTTGGGGATCATGAGCATTGCCCCACTACGGGAGTTTGCAAGCAGTTGTAAAATCTTCTAAGTCCATGGTATAAGATTTATCATAAATATCAAATAGGACACTCTAAGAATTACGCGAAGATTTATATTTAACCTTCTAACGAATGAATCAGTCAGTTGATAGTACTGAGGACACTTATCTTGTAAGAAGTCCTCAAGATTGGCATTACGCACATATGCGTCAAATTCATCCTTAATGCCTACGTTGACCATAAACTCTTCTGATGGCCACTCACAAGCTCGCACTTCTGCATCCCTTGGTGGTTCCTCGTCATGCTCACGCATAGCACGCCTAGGTCCTCTCTTTGTTGAGGAACCACCTTGGTACATTCTCCTAGACATATTTCTTCTCTGAAAAATTTCTAAATTTTTAGTAACTCCAAAATAAAAGTGAATAAAACTAAACAAGATTGGTAGCAACTACTCCTACAAGTGCCTAGAGCCTATATCATGCATTAGAATTGCTTGGGACCTCATAAATTTGACATGAGAACAGGGTCACCTATGCAGCAAAAATTTGCAATGAATAAAGCACTAGAACAAAAACTAATTGGATCAATGCAGGAGTCACATACCAAGCAACAATCTCCCAAAGCAGTTTTGTGAATGGACTTTGAGCAAGGAGATCGAAAATCGTAGCAAAATGAGCTAGAACTCGTGCTTGAGCTGGATGGGGATTTTTTTGGGAGGAAGATGGAGTGTGTGGGTGCAGGAATAAGTGGAGGGGGGCCACCGTGGGCCCACGAGATAGGGGGTGCGCCCAGGGGGTGTGGGCGCGCCCTCCACCCTCGTGGCCAGGTGCTTGCCCCCTGCAGTGTTTTCAGTGCCTAAAATCCTCAAATATTCCATAAAAAATCATACTAAATTTGCAGGGCATTTGGAGCACTTTTATTTTCAGGATATTTTTTTATTGCACGGATAATTCAGAAAACAGACAAATAATACTATTTTTGCTTTATTTATTCTAAATAACAGAAAGTAAAAAGAGGGTACAGAAGGTTGTGCCTTCTAGTTTCGTCCATCTCATGATCATCAAAATGAATCCACTAACAAGGTTGATCAAGTCTTGTTAACAAGCTCATTCCGAATAACATGGAACCGAAGAATTTTTGATTAACACTAGGTTACCTCAATGGGGATATGAAGCATCCCCAATAATAAGAATATCATACTTTTTCTTGACAGTAGGAAGAGGAAATTCAAAACTTCCAATAATGATAGTTGGAACTTTTCCAATAGAATTGATGTTATGAACTTGAGGTTGTTTCCTCGGAAAGTGTACCTTATGCTCATTACCATTTACATGAAAAGTGACATTGCCTTTGTTGCAATCAATAACAGCCCCTGCAGTATTCAAAAAGGGTCTACCAAGGATAATCGACATACTATCGTCCTCGGGAATATCAAGAATAACAAAGTCTGTTAAGATAGTGACATTTGCAACCACAATAAGCACATCCTCACAAATACCGATAGGTATAGCAGTTGATTTATCAGCCATTTGCAAAGATATTTCAGTGGGTGTCAACTTATTCAATTCAAGTCTACGATATAAAGAGAGTGGCATAACACTAACACCGGCTCCAAGATCACATAAAGCAATTTTAACATAGTTTCTTTTTATGTAGCATGGTATAGTTGGTACTCCCGGATCTCCAAGTTTCTTTGGTATTCCACCCTTAAAAGTATAATTAGCAAGCATGGTGGAAATCTCAGCTTCCGGTATCTTTCTTTTATTTGTAATGCTTTCCTTCATATATTTAGCGTAAGGATTTACTTTAAGCATATCAGTTAAGCGCATACGTAAGAAGATAGGTCTAATCATTTTAGCAAAGCACTCAAAATCCTCGTCATCCTTTGTGTTGGATGGTTTAGGAGGAAAAGGCATGGGTTTCTGAACCCATGGTTCTCTTTCTCTACTGTGCTTCCTAGCAACAAAATCTCTGTTATCATAACATTGATTCTTTGATTGTGGGTTATCAAGATCAATAGCAGGTTCAATCTCTACATCATTATTTTTGCTAGGTTGAGCATCAACATGAACATTATCATTAACATTATCACTAGGTTCATGTTCATCACCTGATTGTGTTTCAGCATCAGAAATAGAAATATCATTGGGGTTCTCAGGTGTGTCTACAACAGGTTCACTAGAAGCGTGCAAAGTCCTATCGTTTTTCTTTTTCTTATTTTTGGAAGAACTATGTGTCTCTGAATTATTTCTCTGAGAATCCTGCTCGACTCTCTTAGGGTGGCCTTCAGGATACAAAGGTTCCTGAGTCATTCTACCAATTCTAGTATCCACTCTAATAGCAAAGTCATGTTTATTATTTAATTCATCGAGCAAATCACTATGAACTTTAAGTACTTGCTCTGCTTGAGTGGTAACCATAGAAGCATATTTGCTAATAAGTTTAAGTTCACCTTTAACTCTAGCCATATAATCACTCAAACGTCATATCTCAAAAGCATTATTCTTTAATTCTCTACCAACATAAGCATTAAAACTTTCTTGTCTAGCCATAAAGTCATCAAATTCATCTAAGCATGGGATATGAAATTTAGTAGATGGGATTTCAACTTTATCATATCTGTAGAGAGAATTTACCTTTACTACCTGTGTCGGGTTATCAAGACAATGTGTTTCTTCAACAGGCGGTAAATTAAGACCATGTATTTCTTCAATAGGTGGTAAATTCTTAATATCTTCAGCTTTAATACCTTTTTCTTTCATTGATTTCTTTGCCTCTTGCATATCTTCAGGACTGAGAAATAGAACACCCCTCTTCTTTAGAGTAGGTTTAGGAATAGGCTCAGGAGTTGGCTCAATTGGCTCAGGAATTGGCTCAGGAAGAGTCCAATTATTTTCATTAGTCAACATATTATTCAATAGTAATTCAGCTTGGTCGACTGTTCTTTCCCTGAAAACACAACCAACACAACTATCCAAGTAGTCCTTGGAAGCATCGGTTAGTCCATTATAAAAGATATCAAGTATTTCATTTTTCTTAAAAGGATGATCAGGCAAAGCATTAAGTAATCGGAGAAGCCTCCCCCAAGCTTGTGGGAGACACTCTTATTTGATTTGCACAAAATTATATATTTCCCACAAGGTAGCTTGTTTCTTATGAGCAGGGAAATACTTAGCAGAGAAGTAATAAATCATATCCTGGGGACTATGCACACAACCAGGATCAAGAAAATTAAACCGAGTTTTAGCATCACCCTTTAATAAGAACGGAAATATCTTAAGGATATAATAATAGCGAGACTTCTCATCATTAGTAAACAGGGTGGCTATATCATTTAACTTGGTAAGATGTGCCACAACGGTTTCAGATTCATAGCCATAAAAAGGATCAGATTCAACCAAAGTAATTATCTCGGGATCAGTAGAGAATTCATAATCCTTACCAGTAACAAAGATAGGTGAAGTAGAAAAAGCGGGGTCAGGTTTCATTCTAGCCTTAAGAGATTGCTGCTTCCATTTAGCTAATAACTTCTTAAGATCATATCTATCTTTGCAAGCAAAAATAGCTCTAGCAGCTTCTTCATTCATAACATAACCCTCAGGAACAACAGGAAATTCATAATTAGGGGGAGAACTTTCATCATCACTATCATCAATAAAATCATCATTAATAATTTCATTCTCTCTAACCCTAGCAAGTTATTCATCAAGAAATTCACCTAATGGCAAACTAGTATCACGCACAGAAGTAGTTTCATCATAAGTATCCTGCATAGCAGAAGTGGCATCATCAATAACATGTGACATGTCAGAATTCAAAGCAGTAGCGGGTTTAGGTGTCGCAAGCTTACTTATAACATAAGTAGAATCTAGTACAGAGCTAGATGGTAGTTCCTTACCTCCTCTCATAGTTGAGCGCAAAATCTTGGTTCTTTCGTCTTTCAAGTTCCTCATAGTGACCAGCAGATACAAATCCCAAGTGACTCAAAGAATAGAGCTATGCTCCCAGGCAACGGCGCCAGAAATTAGTCTAGATAACCCACAAGTGTAGGGGATCACAACAACTTTCGAGGGTAAAGTATTCAACCCAAATTTATTGATTCGACACAAGGGGAGCCAAACAATATTCTTAAGTATTAGCAATTGGGTTGTCAATTCAACCACACCTGGATAACTTAGTATCCGCAGCAAAGTGTTTAGTAGCAAAGTAGTATGATAGTAATGGTAACAGTGGCAAAAGTAAAGATAGCAGTTTTGTAGAAATTGTAACAGTAGCAACGGAAAAGTAAATAAGCACATCACAATATGTGAAAAGCTCGTAGGCATTGGATCAGTGATGGATAATTATGCCGGATGCGATTCCTCATGTAATAGCTATAACATAGGGTGACAAAAAACTAGCTCCAGTTCATCAATGTAATGTAGGCATGTATTCCGAATATAGTCATACGTGCTTATGGAAAAGAACTTGCATGACATCTTTTGTCCTACCCTCCCGTGGCAGCGGGGTCCTAGTGGAAACTAAGGGATATTAAGGCCTCCTTTTAATAGAGAACCGGAACAAAGCATTAACACATAGTGAATACATGAACTCCTCAAACTATGGTCATCACTGAGAAGTATCCCGATTATTGTCACTTCGGGGTTGTCGGATCATAACACATAATAGGTGACTATAGACTTGCAAGATAGGATCAAGAACTCACATATATTCATGAAAACATAATAGGTTCAGATCTTAAATCATGGCACTCGGGCCCTAGTGACAAGCATTAAGCATAGCAAAGTCATAGCAACATCAATCTCAGAACATAGTGGATACTAGGGATCAAACCCTAACAAAACTAACTTGATTACATGGTAAATCTCATCCAACCCATCACTGTCCAGCAAGCCTACGATGGAATTACTCACGCACGACAGTGAGCATCATGAAATTGGTGATGGAGGATGGTTGATGATGACGACGGCGACGAATCCCCCTCTCCGGAGCCCCGAACGGACTCCAGATCAGCCCTCCCGAGAGAGATTAGGTCTTGGCGGCGGCTCCATATCGTAAAACACGGTGAAACTTTCTCTCTGATTTTTCTCTCCATGAAACGGAATATATAGAGTTGGAGTTGAGGTCGGTGGAGCATCAGGGGGCCCACGAGACAGGGGGCGCGCCCAGGGGGGAGGGCGCGCCCCCACCCTCGTGGACAGGGTGTGGCCCCCCTGGCCTTGATTCTTTCGCCAGTATTTTTCATACTTTCCAAAAGTTATCTCTGTGGATTTTCAGGTCATTCCGAGAACTTTTGTTTTCTGCACAAAAAACAACACCATGACAATTCTGCTAAAAACAGCATCAGTCCGGGTTAGTTTCATTCAAATCATGCAAGTTAGAGTCCAAAACAAGGGCAAAAGTGTTTGGAAAAGTAGATACGTTGGAGACGTATCATGTCGGCACTAGGCAGATTACAATCTTCTGCAAAATAAGGTCCGTCTAATTGACGTGGTAATATAAGTGACTTGGACCGCGATTATAAAACTCTATATAATCCAACGGAGGAAGGATAATCTCATGGGAGGTCTGGAAGTTCGCGAGCACCAACTTTTTACCGTCTTCTCTGAAGGAAGCCATCCAGTGGGAGTTCATGCCGACCCAGTACATACCTGCGAAGAAGTTTCGGGTGATGGTGATCAGATCAAAGTCGAGGGAAATGATGTACGGTGACCCACTACATACCTGCAAAGAAGTTCCGGCTAATGGAGATCGGATTGAAGTCGAGGGGCATCATGTATGCCTCCGTATCATGGTGAGAAAATCTCGCAAGACCAGATAGCAGCAAGCAGGGTGTCTTGAAAACCTTAGGCCTCACTTCGACGATGGTCGTGTGCATGTCCCTCGAGCATGCAGCCAGCCGTAGGGCGCTCAACATATCCATACACGAACAACAGTGGTCGAGGATGTCACTGGGGAGATTGGTCCAATCGCGGCTCATATGCATGCTGCATGGTTCGCGTTCGGCCATGGTGGAGTTTGGAAGCTGGGGGTTTTGGGGGGCTTGATTTACGAGGGAGAAGGCTGTCGGTGCTGGAGCGGCTAGCGAGGGAATAGTGGTACTGGGGGAGGCGAGCGAGGCGACGATACACAGGGGCACTGTGAGATGGAGATGGAGATGGAGTGGTGCTATGGGAGGGGAGAGGGAGATGAGGCGAGGCATGCTAATGTGTTGTATAGCGGCGGTGATAGACTGCACAGTGCACATGGTGAGGCTGACTTTGGTAACCCGAACACGCCGCCTGGACTAGTGTCAGGCGCAGGGTGTTTTCACTTCAAAGTGAGGACCGGATGGATAGTATTTTGACCATTAAGTGTACCACAGTTGTACGACTACTACTACTAGTAGGAGCATGAGTACTCCAGTACTGTATAGCAGAAATAGATCTCCCGTGCTAGCATGCCTGTTCACTTCATCCTCCAGGTATCATCCATATTGCGAGCAGAACCAAATTCTCGTGCAAGCGGAAGCACGAAGATGGGCCTTTTCTTTTTTGAGGATAACCGTGTATTTCTTAAACAGAAAATGTTGTGTCTCCCACGCACGCGCTAATATCCATCTGAACCAGCTACAACACATTTTTTATCTGTTTGCATAGGCCCCACCTATCAGGAAGGATGGGCACGTACACGAACAGGTACGACTCCTCAGTCTACCCGCATAGCCTTTTCATTTAGTCCACCTAGCCGTCTTATCAACTGCCTGCATGCCACTTCTCCCATTTACTTCTCCATCGGAAATCGATTTTCCTCGGCTTCTTCACCTCCCATTCATCTTCATTTGCATCCAAACCCCACTGCGTTCACATAGTTTTAACCTCTTCACATACTCCTAGAGTAATTCTGAAGCCCCTTTAAATAATCATCTACTTCAGTTAGACTAGCCATCTAATCCTAATTCTCCAAACCATAGCCCTCCGTTGCAGTGGTTCCAAATGGCGAAAGAGATCGAGATGCAGGTTTTTAGCATCCAACATGTCCTCGTCGAAGGCTCGTTGAGCATAGTTGCCACCGTCACCGTCCACCCAAGGGTTGTTCGGAAGTGGATCAACAATGTATCCAACTCCCTGAAAAAGGTAGAGATGAGGGTCATAGGTCTCGACGCAGAGTACACGGAGCGTGCCACTGGGAAGATCCAAAGCCCCGCCGTCCTTCAGCTGTGCCTCGAAGATGATGTTTTGGTGTACCACATCATACACACGTGCCCTCCATACCAGGTGAGCTTCACGATTTCTTGTCTCGGGAGGACATATACTTCTGTGGGGCAGCCATCGAAGGGGACAAACTAAAGCTGGAGCCGTACAACCTTGATTTGAAAAGCATCGCTGACCTACAAACCAGAATCAAAATTCTTATAGAAGATTGTGATAAACAGACACCATCCCTATTCGACGTAGAAAATTTTGTGCTCGGTACAAATCTTCAGAGGGGTGACGAGACACTAGCATTAAGGTCGTCTGGATGGGAGAATCATCCCTTGATGTACGAGCGGATAAAATATGCTGCCCTCGATGCCCGTTTGAGTTTTGAGATAGCTGCAAGGTCCAAAGAGCTTGTTGCGAAGGCGTCTCCCACAGAAAATGAGAAGAAGAAGAAGAAGAAGAAGAAGAAGAAGAAGAAGAAGAAGAAGAAGAAGAAGAAGAAGAAGAAGAAGAAGAAGAAGAAGAAGAAGAAGAAGAAGAAGAAGAAGAAGAAGAAAAGGCTGCACCACCAGTAGGGCATTATGGATGGATGAATTATTTCCTCTCTTGTAAAAAAATTATTCCCTCTCGGTGTATATTAATATAGATGGACTATTTCGATGGTGTGCATGTCTTTGGAACAAGTAGTAGCGTGGGTCCGCTTGACTATAAGGAACTATTTATCCACCTAGCTTTCTCTACTACTCCTTCTAGTGATCGGTATGCAATGCATGTGTCCGTAGACATGACAGCTTGTCCATGGAAGTTCAACTACAATGACCATCACGTTTCATCCACTGTCACTCACGATTCCCATGACGCCGCTCCAACCCACGGCACCACATCCCCCAACGTGCGCCTCACCCCTCTCGGCTGCACCGCCCCTCTGCCTTTGTGTGCATGACATGTGGGCCACATTAAATGCGGTGAGCATCAAGTTTCTACCACAGCCACACGTGATTCCCACGACGCCGCTCGAACCCATGGTACCACATGTACCCCAACCTGCGGCTCACCCCTCTCGGCCCCACTGCCCCTCTTCCTTCGGGGGCATTACATGTGGACCAGCCACCTATCGTGTCCATATGTTATTGACTCAAAGGCATGTGTAGTAAGGCACTGAAACTCAGTCCTGAGGGCCCTAAGAGGGAAATGTAACTCCTGCGCCAGGCCTTGTGGTGCTACCGCTGCACGAACTCATGCCAAACTCGAGATTTGTTTCTTTACTATACATGCACACAATAATTTAATGGACATTGTAATCTCAACATGTGATGGGAGCTCTAAATTTGAATTTGAAACTTATAAAACGAAAAGATTCAAAACAAATAAACTGGGAGAGAGGGAGTATATCATAGGATGTGTCCCATACGAAACAAGTCCCCTGGTTTGTCACCGCGAAGATGCGGTTAGAAAGGAGCACAGGGTCTTCGTACTCGTACGGCAACAAATTGGCCACAGACAGCATGGTCCACCTTTGACCGCCATGTGCAAGGTTCTTGCTATCTTGTTCAATCTCACTGTGGTTCCATCGAACCAATTCATGCGGTGGCCCGTTGCATGGCTGATCCCAATGTTGGACAAAGGTTATACAGGAACGGTGTCACCGTTGTAAATGTTGTGCAAATTGATGTTGGTACCCTCCCGTACATATGCAAGCCAATCTCCACTCGCACCGAGCCTAACTTGTGAAACAGTGGGCAGGGGGAGAATTAGGAAATGGTCACGGAAGTAGTCTTTAGAATGCATTTACTACATGATCAAACTCATCTTACCTTCTCATCGGAGGAAATCCGAGTGCCCCTCAATGTAGACATATCAAGGGGCGTCAACTTGCAACTATGGCCATGCCGCGCTGGAGAGACCCCCAAGGAAACATCCTCGTGCATTCCATGGAACATCAAGATGCATTTGTATGAGTAGTTTATCTTGTGAGAGAAAAGGATGACAAGGGAAGGCCTCTAGAGATAGAGATAGAGACTACTACTACCAATGTGTTGGCCCGTGTGTTGCAATGGATCCAAAGTAGTAGAATAATACTTGTTCACGTGCTTGAAATATAAACACACTAGTTTTGATATACATGTGTCAGCAGACATGACAGCTTGTCCATGGAAGTTGAACCACGGCGACCATTACGTTTCTTGTTTCTACCACTGCCACACCCACACGCGATTCCCACGACGTCGCTCCAACACATGGCACAACGTCCCTCGACGTGGACATGGATCCTCTAACATGGCTATCACTGCCTTACCCTGCCTTTCCTTCGCTGACAGGTGGGACCCAAGCTTGGGGGGACCCACATGTCAATGGCAGAATGGTAGGATTGTTCACGTCAGGGGATCCTCATCCCCCCGACATGCGCCCCATCCCTGTCGGCCCCACCATTCCTCAGCCTTTGTGTGCATGACATGCGGGCCAGCTGAACTGCGATGACCATCATCTTTCTACTGCAGCCACACCCGATTGGACGTGGTTTGCCTGCTCCACTGCTGTGCTCCCATCCGTACTCCCGCACCATCAAATTTTCATCCAGCGGTTGTGACACATTTCGTCCCGGGCATCAATCCTCACCTTTATTACTTCTGTACTATAGGTAGTACCCGCCGGTGTGGCCATCTACGCCTCGTAACGCCCCAACGCCCAGCTGTGCCACCCTCTCCATGGCCACGCCACCACCGGCCAGTTCATCTCGAACGAGTGAGTCACAAACCACGCCACCACCATCAGAATGACATGTGGGCCAACCGCATTTAAGGTCCGCATGTCATTGACTCATAGGCCGGTGCACTAAGCCACTGAAGCTCGGTCCCGTGGGCCCCGAGAGGGAAATGTAACTCCTGTGGCAGGCCTTGTGGTGCTCCCGCAGTACGAGCTCGTGCCAAACCCGGAATTTGTTTCTTACTACTACCAACTAGTAAGGTACACATGCATTGCACACATGATATTCTGGTGGTTTGTTCATTATGCTTAAGGGCCTGTTTCGTTTGCAGCCTAAGGTTGCCACGCCTAAGCTTAGGCGTGCCACAATATCTTAGGCATGTGTTTGGTTCATTGCCACACTTGTGGCTTGCCACACTTCTCTAGCTACATGGTCCACATGTCATAGACTCAACTTCTTGCCAAATCTTGCCACGCTTGGGGGCTATTTGGATTGTGACTATCTTTGCCATATATATTGCCACATGATTTTTGCCACACTTGCCACACTTGCCTTAGTTGAGTTGCTCAAATTGTTAGCCACACTTTGGCTTGCCTAAGGGAATCTTGCCACACTTTTTGTGTTTATGACATGTGGTGCTCACTACTCATAAAACAAATCCTTGCCTTAGGTGTGGCTATAACCAAACACCTACCTAACTTGGTCAAACTTGCCTAAGGTTAGGTGTGTCAAAGTGTGGCAACGTGTGGCTAGAAACCAAATAGCCCCTTGGCCATTTTGTTAGCCACACTTTTTGTGGCAGACACACTTTGCCTAAGCTTAGTTGTGGCAAAGTTAGTCATGAACCAAACAGACCCTAAGTTCAACCATGGAGTCTTCTAGATTCTACATGTGGCAGAATCTGGTGGAATGTAGATGATATCCAACGGCCAGTAGTGCTCGGATTTGCCATCTTTGTACCGTCGGATTGGCTTCATCCAACGACCAACTTTCAAAGTTATTCACACACTATATAGGGGTATAGATGTTTGGTTTGCAGCCTAAGGTTGCCACGCCTAAGCTTAGGTGTGCCACAATATCTTAGGCATGTGTTTGGTTCATTGCTACACTTGTGGCTTGCCACACTTTTCTAGCTACATGGTCCACATGTCATAGACTCAACTTCTTGCCGAATCTTGCCACACTTGTGGGGCCATTTTGTTAGCCACATTTTTTGTGGCAGACACACTTTGCCTAAGCTTAGTTGTGGCAAAGATAGTCATGAACCAAACAGACCCTAAGTTCAACCATGGAGTCTTCTAGATTCTACATGTGGAATCTGGTGGAATGTAGATGGTATCCAACGGCCAGTAGTGCTCGGATTTATCATCTTTGTACCGTCGGATTGGCTTCATCCAATGACCAACTTTCAAAGTTTTTCACACACTATATAGGGGGTATAGATATAGATGTGCCGGCCCGTGCATTGCAATGGATCCAAAGTATATCTATTTAGTGGAGTGCACTCTAAACAGATTATCTATTTATTTTTCTCTAACCTTTCCTAGTCATGCAACCAAGCCACATAAGCTTCATGGGTGCCCCCCACATCATATTATTCATACTACGTTGACTAAACAAAAGATAAATCACCCAAAACAAGATCTTCCCGTTTTTTGTTCCTATGATGTTGTGCCTTGCACGTCCCTAGTTGTATAGTGGTAGTACTAGTTGTATAGTACAAACTTGGTACTAGTAGGAGTAGTAGTACGGAATGCTCCTACTCTATCAACGAGGCCCATCTGACACCAAATTTCTTGGCTTCCGTGCTACAGCTAGATCTTCCCCTCGTTTCTGTTTTCCAACCCAGCGGTGGGCGGGATGCGGTTCGCCAATAGTCGGTTTGCTCAACGGCGGTCCCACATGAAAGTGAAAATGGTAGGCAACACGCCTTCCCTAAGTTATGTGTCGTGCTGGACAGGCCGGGGAGTACTCCCGATTCCCAGGTATATGGGGGTGCGACGCGAACACGACAGGCCTTTTCCTTTTACTAGCAATGTGCCCGTGCATTGCGACGGATCCAAAGTAGTAGAATAGTAGTACTTGTTCACAAACTTGAAAGAAATCACTCTTGTTTTGATATACTCCTAATATATTACTTTTCACTCAAAATATATTTCTCAGGTTGTTTTGATGAGGTGAGGGAGGGATGTGGTTGCTTTCAAGATAATAAGGGGTTTTCTGCAAATTGGAGCAGAGAAGTGGGCTACCGTTGCAAAAATGCCACAACTTACCTCACAACCATTAGATGCAGATCTAATGGTCAGAAACGACGGATGGCAGACACACCACCATCAACAACTGAGTCTTTTATAGGAGTAGGAGTAGAGAAACATGTATAAATTGTAACATTTGGTTCTGCTCCTTGGCACAATCGATAGATAGAAATAATGATTGGAAATGCTAGGGCGGGGCTATTTCCGCCAGATAAGCAGGGTACATAGTAGCTAGGTTGGCGCATCATCGGTTTGGTCACATGTGGTCTGATATGTTCTAGTGTTTCTAGCAAGATGCTCGTGCGTAGCATGAAGTTGATGGAAAATGTAACCACAACTTATAAATTGACAGATAGAGTACTAGTTACAGTGATGCATATAATTAAGCAAAGGGACCGCACATGTCGGTATTGACTGGAACGAGAATGCAACAGCATAATAAGAATTAAGGCCACGATGATGCGATCATGGTGGCGGTTACAGGAGGCAAGTAGAAAGATGCATCCATCAACGTATGACCTCCTCCTCCTCAACTTAGTGCACCGGGCCACCGACCGGCGACTAAGGAGCGGTGGCTTTTGTGGCGAGGTCAAGGTGCTTCTCAGCAAAGGCATCCAAGGCTTCCAGCCGGTTGAGGAAGGCCAACGTCGCAGCGTCCTCACTGGCCTTGTAGATACCTACACGATTTTCTCGTACACGTGGATGTGTAGGTCGACAAATTCTTGCAGGATGAGGCACTTCACGGTAAGCGCAACCTCCAGGTGGACATTCTTCATGGCGTCGGCGGGCAGTCGCAGGGCCACCAGTGCTTGAAAGAGGTTCCAGCCATGGAGGCCGATTAGGGTGGCAGGCAATGAGGATCCCGGGCGCGTGGGCTGGAGGAGTATGGCGATGTCGTCCGTGAGATTCTTGAGGATGGTGAACTTGTTGGTGGTGGCAACGATCATCTGGTCCAACTGAGAGTCGTAGTTGGCATCGATGGCGGCCATCCACCAGCCGGTCTCCAACACCGTCTGGAGACAATCCTGGGCTCCATGCCACAGGCCGGTGTCGTGGACCATCTGGCACAGCCGCTGGCCGCTTGCGTGCATCACCTCCATGGGTCCGGAGTGAGCACTTTTGCGCTTAGTGTAGGTGCTTAGGTACATACGATGTGGTAGATGCATTGGAATGGAGGGGCGCCTTTATACAAGGGCAAACTACATTGCATTCACATTGTGCAGCTTCTTTTCCTGGTCCTCCTCCCATTACTTCCCTCATGCATTAATTGAAGGAGGATGCATTGGCCGTTCAACATTTCGGGAACCGCTACTCCCTCCCTCGTCTGCATTAAAGCCATATCAGGAACTGCGCCACCCGCTGTCAAATCAAATAGTATTGTGCCGCCCGCTGCACACCCGGCTGAACACTCCTCCTCGCCTCCATCAAACCCCTCCGTTAAACCTGCATGCAAACCGAGAAACCTACTCCAGCCACATGTTCGTTCATGAGCGGGCAGGAACTAAACGCAACACCGGCCAAGCTCCTACCGTCTGCCCTCTATTTAAACAAGGCCAGACACCGGCCAAGCTCCTACCGTCTGCCCTCTATTTAAACGAGGCCAGACAGATAGCGGGCAAGAATCGCACACCTCCGCCGCTCCCCTATCTCCTCCTTCACCATTTTCTCCACTCTTCCGATGGCTTTCAAGGAGCCATTCTTCGGCATACTACCCGGCTGGGTGGCCCGCCGAGCCCTCCGGATACGAGCGAGGCCGCTCGGTGCTTCACCAACCACGCTTGGCCCGACGGAGCTAGTTGCCGCCACAAGCAGGCGCATGGTTCAACAACTCGCTGCTCCTGTTCAGCTCGATGAGGAGTGGCGTGTTGCTCCACCCCGGCACGGCGGCGAGCACGCTGGTATGGGCGTCATCGCTGCCGCGTCGTACCACGTCACCAGTGTCTCTGGTGGCCGCACATCCCGTGTCTGTGGGCACGCCTCCCGTGCCTGCGGCCGCGCCTCCCGTGCCTGCGGTAGCGCCATGTAGGCAGAGACAGAAGTTGGGTGCATGGAGAGCGACGAGTCGGTGGCCAGCTTCTCTGTGTCCACCGCCATGATCGAGGAGAAGTAGAACATTGGAGGCCGCCGCCACTTGGGTCCCATGAAGGCCACCACCGAGGCGACGACTGCGCATTCAAGTGGTTTCTTTGCTCCTTTGTCTCTTCTGAGGACCTTCGTCGATCCCGCAAGTGTTTGCCGGACATGAGAAAGACAAAGGGATCCGCGGGCAGCCATTTAGATTATGTACTCCCTCTCCAGCTGGCGGGAAATATTTGTTCTAAGAATGGATAAATTGTATGTATCTATAACTAAAATGAGTCTAGATACATCCATTTCGAGGACAAGTATTTCCGGATGGAGGGAGTATTAATTATACCAAGAGAGTCGGATTAGCACCGCTTAGTTCATGTAAATGTAATGAAATCCATCATGTTTATATGAAGATCCAGCTTTTTATACGAAATCCTTCATGCTTATATGAAATCAGTTCGTCCTTACATGAATTTCATCTAGTTGGTTAGAGTTGTGAAAATGTATGTCACTGGTGTTTGATGTCATCCTCTACGGAAGGAAGCGGGAGGAAATTTGCCGGCTGCCGTTGGAGACGCTCTTATGCTGGAAATAATAGAGTGACATCCAATCCATTTGAGTTAATTGCGCGTATGATTGTCCCTCTATAAAAAGTTAATTGCATGTACAGTGTACACGTGACTTGCAGGGTGGCTACAGCTTCGTATCGAAAGTTAAAAATAAACAAGTCCATCCTTAATCTTGTATTCGAAGTACTCGGTGGGTTCCACTGTCAGTACAGTAGCGAAAGAAGTATATATTAAATAAGTAATATATAATATAAAAATCTAAAGTTAAAGACATAACTCGAACTCATGTCATCGCGTTGCGAGAATCCGGCGCTAACCAGTCCAACACATTTTTGTTGTAGACCATGCTGGTGATATATCTCCATGTCTACTCTTATACTCCATCCGTTCCTAAATATTTGTCTTTTTCAGATTTCAAATGGACTACCACATATGGATGTGTATGTAGGCATATTTTAGAGTCTAGATTCACTCATTTTGCTCTGTATGTAGTCACTTGTTGAAATCTCTAAAAAGAAAAATATTTAGGAATGGAGGGAGTAGAAAACAGAGTTGGTGATGATGGTGTGCGTGCCATCCTGCAATATAGGCCGTCGGATTTATATCTAACGGATAGGAAGGAAACTATGGCAATTTTGCAAAAATATACCCACACCCCTCTCCACATTCGCAAATAAGGCCTTCCCTCGTTCATCCTTTTCTCTCACAAGATAAACTACTCATATAAATGCATCTTGATGTTCACTACAACGCACGGGCATCTAGCTAGTTTCTTTTAAAATAGTTACTGCGATAATTGGGTTGAAGTGATATATTTTATGTCTGCCCCCAAATGATTTCAGATTCACTAGTAGTAACAAAGAAAAGGTTGCCTTGTTAATTAACAGAAAACAGGGTGAAAACTATCACATGAGGCCGGTAAAAACAAGGCACACTGGGTTCAGCATCATCGTCACTACATCTGTGCGTGCACGAGAAGTCTACATATCGAGGGGGCTACTAAGCGAGGCACAGAGACACAATGTTTGAGAGAGAAACCAATTGACAGATTACGATCAGATCGAGTTGTCACCCTTCTGCTGTCATTGTTGAGGTGGGGGGAGGGGAGGGATAGAAAGACGTATCGAGAGTGTGCACACTAGGCACATAGGCACAATAGCGAGTGTGTGTGTATGTGTATGTGTTTGAAAGAGGAGTAGATAGATTACTATTAAGATCGAGGTGCCACCCTACTCCTTCGGTGTC